>NC_084612.1:56752402-56862402 GCF_033978795.1 Nerophis ophidion | reverse complement strand
ATAACAACACACCTTTTGCAGAGTCGACAGCTACCTACAGAGAGGATGCAGGCTGCCCATCTATCACACACACACACACACACACACACATTATATATATGTATATGTATATATATATATATATATATATATATATATATATATATATATGTCTTGATTGGATTATCCAGAGAATAGTGCTTGATACCGTGGTAGAGCGCGAAATCATTTCAACATGCCGCCACGGACGGAAACACCTCCTAGGTAACACATGAGCCAATCAACACACCCTACGCCTACCTGTACCCACCCACTCTGTGCCCTATATAAACCACTGTATGTGAATGCTTCCAATTAAAATCTCCTGATGATTGAGGGAACCCCTCATGAAACAGTTCTGTAGAGATGAAGTAGTCTTGTGCTTTTTTCCACACCTACATATACATATATATATATACACACACACACACACACACACACACACACACACACACACATATATATATATATATATACACATATTGTCACGTGGGGGTCGCATTTTAATGCGGGATCGTTCCTCCAACGCAAACATAGATACTCCGGACAACAACTAAAAGGTAAGAATGATTTAATAACAAAACACTGGTACAAAAACACGAAAAGAAACGCGTGGCGAAAGCACAGAAGCTAATGCTAACACTAGCACAGGATCAGGTAACAAGAAACCTAGTAATTACCAACGAAACAGTTGCATACCGCAAACAAGGGACCAAGACCGACTGACGGGACAAGGCAGGCTTAAATAAGGAAGTAATTAACAAAAACAGGTGTGCGTCTGGAACCCTCAGCAGGTGAAATTAATATGTTACCATGGTGACCAAACTGGCTCACAAAAGAATCCTCCCCTAAAAAATGTTTAGCCAGTTCATTTTCCTCCCCTAAAAAAAGTTCAGCCAGTTCATTTTCCTCCCCTAAAAAATGTTCAGCAAGTGCATCTCCCTCTCCCACCTGAGATTGTGTGGGAGGACAAGAAGAAAACGTCCGTGTCGTGGGCGGGACTAGACCCATGGGGGGCGGAGCTTGGGAATCAAAAGAAGACTGAGGAAATCTAAATTTCAAAAAAATGTCCTGGTAGTGTTTTATCTTTAAATTATAGTCTTTTGTAGGTGACTTACACCTGGAGACAGAAGGCACAACAAGAAACATTATGGTCCCTGACCTCCTTAGATGACGCCGGCGGAATGATGTCATCGCCGCGCGCCGATTCAGTGACGTCATCAGAAGTGGGCGGAGTGACGTCATGAAGAGTGGATGGAGTGAAGTCGTAGCCGGAGTTCATTTTGTTAGCAGCCCAATCAGAAAATTGTTTGGCAAAATGAGTGACTGGATTACCAAAAATCGGCGGCGAGGAAAACTTTGCTGCTTGTGGCGTCTTGCTGTCCGGAGGAGTCTAAGGGAGCGGTGCGTCCCGGTAGCGAAGTGGAGCCCTTTTGGACGGCTTCCGTCTTCGCTGACGCGTCCGGTACTGTGGTGGATCGATGTCCTCGGGCCATACGGAGGTGATCGGAATCAACTTGCCATTAGGACCCCACATCAGGTCCTGGCGCTCCAAGGGCGAGTGGCGTAGAGTCTCCGCTTCCATTGCTCCCCACGTACCTTGCTCCACATCTTCAGAGTCTATGGCGAAGGAACTGTAGGCTTGGTCCCTTCTGTCACGTGGGGGTCGCATTTTAATGCGGGATCGTTCCTCCAACGCAAACATAGACACTCCGGACAACAACTAAAAGGTAAGAATGATTTAATAACAAAACACTGGTACAAAAACACGAAAAGAAACGCGTGGCGAAAGCACAGAAGCTAATGCTAGCACTAGCACAGGATCAGGTAACAAGAAACCTAGTAATTACCAACGAAACAGTTGCATACCGCAAACAAGGGACCAAGACCGACTGACGGGACAAGGCAGGCTTAAATAAGGAAGTAATTAACAAAAACAGGTGTGCGTCTGGAACCCTCAGCAGGTGAAATTAATATGTTACCATGGTGACCAAACTGACTTACAAAAGGTACACAAACAACAAAGGGAGTCCAAACTAACAGAAAATAACTAAACTAAACATGATCCAGACTACGGATCATGACACATATATATATATATATACATACATATGTATACACACATATATACATACATAAATACATACATAATCATATATATACATACATAATCATAAATATACATGCATAATCATAAATATACATACAATCATATATATACTTGCCTACATACAATATACTGTACATAAACTTATATACATACATACATATATGTATGTACATACACACACATATATATACTGTATACATATATATATACTTATGATATATGTACATACACATATATATCTATATACATACATATATGTACATACACACATATATATATATATATATATATAAATATATATATATATATATATATGTGGGTGTATGTACATATATATATACGTGTGTGTGTGCATGTACATACATGTGTATATGTGTATGTTTATATATATACATACATATATGTACATACATACACATGATAGACATTATATATATATCATGTGTATGTATGTACATATGTGTGTATATATATATATATATATATATATATATGTATAAACATACACACATATATGTACATGCACAGACACACACACACACAACCACACACACATATATATAAATATATATATACATATACATATGTACATACACACATACATATACATACATATACTGTATGCACAAACACACAGCTTCTCATTCAATGTGTTTTCTTTATTTTCATGACTACTTACATTGTACATTGTTACATCAAAACTATGAATGAACACATGTGGAGTTATGTACTTAACAAAAAAAAAGGTGAATAACTAAAAACATGTTTTGTATTGTAGTTTCTTCAAAATAACCATTCTTTGTTCTTATTACTGCTTTGCACGCTCTTGGCATTCTCTCCATGAGCATCAAGAGGTAGTCGCCTGAAATGGTTTTCACTTCACAGTAGTGCTGGCCAATATGACGATACTTATTTCTATTTTTATCGATCCAAGCGATAGGCTGTATTTTGCCCGAGTCATTACACTTCAGGGCTTCACGGTGGCAGAGGGGTTAGTGCGTCTGCCTCACAATACAAAGGTCCTGCAGTCCTGGGTTCAAATCCAGGCTCGGGATCTTTCTGTGTGGAGTTTGCATGTTCTCCCAGTGAATGCGTGGGTTCCCTCCGGGTACTCCGACTTCCTCCCACTTTCAAAGACATGCACCTGGGGATAGGTTGATTGGCAACACTAAATTGGCCCTAGTGGGTGAATGTGAGTGTGAATGTTGTCTGTCTATCTGTGTTGGCCCTGCGATGAGGTGGCGACTTGTCCAGGGTGTACCCTGCCTTCCGCCCGATTGTAGCTGAGATAGGCGCCAGCAGCCCCCGCGACCCCGAAAGGGAATAAGCGGTAGAAAATGGATGGATGGATGGATGGCATTACACTTCAGGCGTTTGTCACTCGTTCTTGTCTCTCCTTCTCACAGAAAGATAAAACAAGCGCACCTTCTGACATACGTCACATATTGTCGCGCGTGCAACATCATACGCTCCCACGGAGCAGAGAGGTAGCGGCATGGGTAACGTTAGCTGTTGTGCTAGCGGAGTGGTAATACGAGAGAAAGGTGCGAATCTGGTAACAAATGAAGAAAGAAGAATTAATTCCCAAGAAAAACAGCACGGGGTCCATCGTCTGGCCATAGTCTACCATGACTTGAGTAACGTGAACCCCAACGTAAACTAGTTGAAAAACTTATTCGGGTGTTACCATTTAGTGGTCAATTGTACAGAATATGTACCATACTGTGCAATCTACTAATAAAAGTTTCAATCAATCAATGGCGATGGTTTGGCTTCAAGCGGGAAAATGTTGAACAGACAACCGTACTATGTCAAGTATGCATCAAAAGCGTTGCTACAAAAAGTATCAACACTGCTAATTTGTAACATCATTTGAAAAGTCACCCGCTAGAGAATGAAGAGTGCTTGAAGCTCCGCATGTCAACATCTCCGTTCGGTGCCACACCCAACAAAATGCCAAAGCAACCATTTCCACATCAACACCGTATGAAATAGTCAACAGAAAGAGATAATGTTTGCAGTAACCTACTACATAGCAAAGGACATACACTATTTGATTTCCTATTATGCAGCAATTTTTTATTTGACACTTATTGAAATATCTTGTTTGACATCATGCACAAAAGTGCACTTTATTTGTGTTAAACTATTGTAGTTGCGTTCTGTACAAAAAGTGCACTTTAATTTCGTGTTTTGATATGTCGTCATAGTGACATCATGCACAAAAGTGCACTAATAACTTGTTTTAAAAATGTCTCTGACAATCTTGCATTTTCCGTTTTGGAAATGACATAACTGTTTAATAAATTCAGTTTTGGTAAATTGACTTAGTTGTGATTTCCCTCTTTGCATGAAAGTTAAAATGAGCATATATTAATGAAGAATAAAAAAGAATGTTTTAACGTAGACACATAGAATCATCATACTGCTGTGATTATATGCATCAAGTGTTCATTCAAGGCTAAGGCAAAATATGGAGATATATTGTGTATCGTGACATGGCCTAAAAATATCGAGATATCAATAAAAGGTAATATCGCCCAGCCCTACTCATAGGTATACATATATACTGTACATATATATATACATACATATATACATACGTATGTATACAGACATACATTCAGTATATACATACATACGATACAAATATATATATATACAGAAAATACATACATATATACTGTATGTATATATACATACATGCATACATACATACATATATGCATACATACATACATATACCGTATTTCCTTGAATTGCCGCCAGGTCGCTAATTAATTTAAAACCTCTTCTCACTCCTGCGCTTACCAAAGGCATGCGGCAAAAGTAAGCATGCGCTAATTATTTTAAAACCTCTTCTCACTCCGACACTTACCAAAGGTATGCAGTAAAAAAAATTGAGTGTGATGTAAGCTTGGACCTTAAATCCTACTGAATAGCTCTTAATCATCTTCCTTTTATGCAATTTTTCAAATTACCGGTATTGAAATCAACTTCCTCCATTTTGAAAATGATGACAGGGGAAGTGTCACTCGTGACGTCACGAGTATGACCAGGCGGTAATACTAAGCATGCGCTAATTATTTTGGGAAGTGAGTTTGACCCGGCAGTAATTCAAGGCAGGCGCCTACTATATGCCCTGAGGCAATTCAAGGAAATACGGTATATGCACATACATATACACACATACAGTATATACAAAAATACATACTATACATATATACACATATACACAGTATATACATATATATGTGTATATATATATACTGTACATATACACACACATATACAGTATATACATACATACATATATACATACAGTACATAAATACAGTACATATAAGTGTATACACACTGTACACAGACACACACACAAACATATAGTTACATATATACACCCGAGCCTTTGTTCTTTTCTCACTGGAACACCATGCCAACCGTCCCGTGTTTGCATTAAATTAAAGCTTCGCTGCTTTAATCAGCCGCCTGTCTTTAGAGTTGAATAGGCACCGCCACCTGATGAGATTCTGCAGCGGAGTGGAAAGGAGCGCGGGGAAAGAGATGAGGTTACGTGCGAAAGGTGAGGCGGCCAGATAGGAAAGCTGATGACGGCAGGGGAGGATTGATGGCAAAACCAGGCAAGATTGACTAAGAAAAGGTTGATAGAAGACTATTTGTATCAGTAAGTCGAGAGGGGAATGACGGAGTTGTTTAGCAAGTGGGGGATGATTGTGAAAATGGAAGTGCCAACTAACAGCCATGGTCAGCCCATCCACCCTTCTTTCCATGACTGGCATTGTATCATAACAGGAGGATGACGGCACACAGTTGGCTGGGTTTACAATTTTATTTAGTATGCATGCAAGCTGGGAGTGTAACCGAACAGGCCAAGAAGAAGCCCGAGCTGAAAAACAGTTTTAGCCATTAAACTCTATAGTTCAACAATAGAACAAGCTGTCTTTCCATATATTAATTTACTATTCATTATTGGCCTTCCACCACAGGCAAATTTGGAGTTAACTTCTCTATGTTTGTGAGGAGCAGGTAAAATGGATCGATTCTTAGATACACTATGATTGGGAATTATACGAATCTGAATCGATGGAAAAACATCCAAATATCGATTATTTAATTATGTTAAATAAAGGTATACAGACGGAACTGGCATGGATGTACACGGAGCAAAACAGCATGAGGAGACAAGAAATCATGCAAACCGCTAAGCTAGCTTGAATGTGAAGTAATAAAACAAAATAATTAGTGCTTTGTACCTTTTGACTGAAGTCCATCCATCCATTCTTTTTCTACCGCTTGTCCCTTTTGGGTTCTCGGGGGGTGCTGGAGCCTATCTCAGCTGCATTCGGGCAGAAGGCAGAGTAGGCCCTGGACAAGTCGCCACCTCATCGGAGGGCCAACACAGATAGACAACATTCACACTCGCATTCACACACTAGGGCCAATTTAGTGTTGCCAATTAAGTCATTTTATTTTAAAAGTGCTGCTTCAGCTTTTTCTTATGTTACACTTTCCATCTCTGCGCAGAAGTCATTGGCACTGTGTTTTGTAAGGCCCTTATTACATGTAGGGTTGTAAAAATATGTCGGTACCAGTATCAAAATGTATTTAGAAACTTTACGATACTTTTCAAAATAAAGGGAACCACAAAAAATAATATTTTTAATTTGTTTTTATGCCAACAGATCATCCTGTGCAGTACAGTGTTGCACACACCCAAGTTCAAACCAAAAAACCACACAACCCCTCTGACCCATAATCAAAAACTCTAGTTAATTGGCTAAAAGCTCAACATTAGCTGGCATCCTTAACACTAAAGAGACAAGACACTAACACGTGACATAATGAGCGGCCTCGGTCTATAGTAAGAAGCTATTTCATCTTATTTCAGGGCTGCAGCTCAGTGAAGACAGTAAGGCATAGTTACAGGGTATGCTAAAATTACCTTATTTTGGCAATCCTAGCTCTAATTGTTGTACTGACTAATCAGTCAAATCAAAGAGGTTTATGTTAAATTTCAAAGGATCACTGCAGCCATGTCAACCTAAGTAGGTATCGTGCAGTGGAAAAGTGCTGTGACTAAGCAGATGCAAACACCACCAAAGGAGGAAAACAAATATTTTTTGTTTTTATTTTTCCAGAGTAAATAGACACATTGTGAGGGCAGCAAGAAAAGGGACCGATGCAGCAACTAAGACTGTGTGGCGTACATACCACAATACCCATACTTAAGGGACAGCGATAGGTTAAGCTCGTGCCAGCATTTGTGTTTATTTTTGCATAACCTCATAAGATACAATGACCACAAGCAGTTGACGTCAACCAACAGATGCAAGAGCCAAACAAGTACTTTGCAGTGAAAGAGAAGCATGACCTAACCATATAACCACCAAACCGGTTTCTTTGGTTTAACACTAGGGGTGGGCTCAATCAACATTTTGCAATATAATGTAAATGAGTTTGTTATCTGAACAACACAAACAATATAAATTCCTTATAACATGTCAGAGATTGTAATTAAATTATCCACTGGTCCACAGAAATGGGTGGGTGTGTATCTGGAAGTGGGGTGTGTGTAGAAAATAGAGGTCACAGCAATAATAACGCCGCAGAAAATAAGTAATTGCATGCTGTGTGTTTTGAGCTTGGGGCGGGAAGGGATAAGATTCAGAATGTCTGACAGCAAGTTAATTCAATAAACACTTGCATCTGGTGAAAATGTTGTATATGAGAGACATTTTTTTTGTGTTCTGAATGCATAAATGTAGTGACAAAACAGTGTGATGAGTGAGCGAAAAGATGCACCAGACAGATGTGCATGGCACTTTTCTTTGAAATCTATTCAATCACTTACACAAAAACATGCATGCCCAAAGCAATGTAAGCGCATATGATGAATAATTTAGTGTCCAATATGTAGAACTTAGTTGATCAAAAGACTACATTAAATGGGACTTAGGATGAATGTTGTCTTTACTGACTTATAAAGGTTGTTACAACGTTGGATACTAGTGTTAAACAATGCCAATATATTAAATCATAAGGTTCATGCATTTTGGAATGAGTTAGCACGCTGTTGTGGATGCCTCTGTCTGCGGGGTTTTGCAGTTTGGCTACATTGTGAAGTTGGGGCGAGGTGGAAGCACTAATTAGACAATAAGTTAAGCTCTCAGCCAGCTATGAGGAAACACAAAAAATAGTATTAAAAATAGTATTAATTTCAGGTCATATTGTCATCTGCTCGATCTGAGAGTGTATATGTGTACCTGATAGGGTTACGGACACCAATATTTTGGTAACGTGCCAAAATTATTTTGATACTTTTCTAAATAAAGGGCACCACAAAAAATCTTAGGGTACATTAGACATTTGTTTATTATTGTAATTTAGTCCTTAAATAAAATAGTGAACATACTAGACAACTTGTCTTTTAGTAGTAAGTAAACAAACAAAGACTCCTAATTAGTCATATGCAGTAACATATTGTGTCATTTATCTACCTATTACTTTGTCAACATTATTAAGGGCAAGTGGTAGAAAATGGAAATATTAATCTACTTTTTCATTTTATGTTCATATTTGCTTACCTTCTGTTTAAACATATTCCATCTACATTTTTGTTAAAATGTAATAATCTCTTATTTTTCTGCTGTTTGATACTTCACATTAGTTTTGGATAATACCGCAAATTTGGGTATCAATCCGATACCAAGTAGTTACAGGATCATATATTGGTCATATTCAAAGTCCTCATGTGTCCAGGGACATATTTACTGAGTTCATAAACATAATATATATATTTTTTTTAAACTAAAGATGTTGCCGTAATCATAGTAGCCTCGACTAGATACGCTACCATACTTTGTATCATTACAGTGGATGTTAGGTGTAGATCCACCAATTGCGTTTGTTTACATTTTGACGCCGGTGAGCTACAGCGTGTAGTGGAGCTTGTTTAGCTATTCCTTGTCCTCCAGTGATAATACTACTGGTAGGAAATGTACTTTATTTGTCACCATGGAGGCCAGGATTAGTGATTTAGAAGTAGCTAAAACACTGCTGACTGGGGCTGGACTTTAGCTGGTAGCGAGCTAGCCATGTCTTAAAGCACCTCTTCCGGCGGGCGTTTCAGTGTTATAACATCACCTTTTTCTACACACAGTGTCTTTTTGTAAGTATTCCGTGTGTGTCCACTGCGGAACATGCTCGTCTGTTCGTAAACCAGCATATTATACTACTGAATCATAACATGATTATGATTCAGTGGTATCGCGGTACCATACTAATACCGGTATACCGTACAACCCTAGTACCTATTGTGACCGGGTGAATCTTTACATCTACTGGTATATGTTAGGGGGAAAAAAAGTGTTGACGACATCAAGATACAGGTGAAACTAAGAATTACAATAACGGGCAAAAGTGTGTTAATGTCAGTAATTCAACTTTAAATGTGAAACTAATATGTGAATAGCCTTTATTTGCTATAATTTTGATGATTACAGCTTACTGTTTAAAAGAATAATAATTCTGAAATTCTCAATTCAAAGTTTTAAGCTGTAGCACATCATCAAAATTATATCAAAAGAAGGTTTGGAATATGTTGAAATGCATGCCATGAGCCTGACATATATACAGGGTATATTTTCAAAAGATAAGTTATGATACATATGGAGAGGGTGGTGTGTGGTTTCATTTACAATCTACATACGTCCCGACATATTTGTTTCTCAGCTCTGGTCTGTATGGTCCGCTGTTGTCAGTTGTAATACACGTTTCCTACACGTATGTCAGTAAAAACAATATTAAACAAAGAGAAGAAGTCTTGATCCAAAGTTATAGAGAAGTTTTATATTCCATCCATCTTTTTCGCTTATCCGAGGTCGGGTCACGGGGGCAGCAGCCTAAGCAGGGAAGCCCAGGCTTTCCTTTCCCCAGCCATTTCGTCCAACTCCTCCCGGGGGATCCCGAGGCGTTCCCAGGCCAGCCAGGAGACAGTCTTCCCAGCGTGTTCTGGGTCTTCCCTTGACCTTCTACCAGTTGGACGTGCCCGAAACACCTCCCGAGGGAGGCGTTCGGCAGACAGCCTGACCAGATGCTCGAATCACCTGATCCTCCGGAGGATGGGAACATAGATCGACCGGTAAATTGAGAGCTTTGCCTTCTGGCTCAGCTCCTTCTTCACCACAACGGATCGATACAGCGTCAGCATTACTGAAGATGATGCACCAATCCGCCTGTCGACCTCACGATCCCCTCTTTACTCACTTGTGAACAAGACTCTGAGGTACTCGAACTCCTCCACTAGGGGCAAGATCTTCTCCCCAATGGTTTGATGACACTCCACCCTTTTCCTTTGCCACCTTATCGTGATAGAGGAGTTTGAGTGCCCCAATGATCCTAGGAGCTATGTTGTTCAGGGGCTTTATGCCCCCTTGTAGGGTCACCCAAGACAAACTGGTCCAAGGTGAGGGATCAGACAAAGAGCAGCTCAAAGACCTCCATGAAAAATAAAAAAAACGAAGGACCCAGACTTCCCTCGCCCGGATGCGGGTCATCGTGTTGAATACAATTAAAATCAAGAGTAAGAAAAATTCCGTGTTAATATTTGAGTGAACCCTCTGTAGTGGTAAAATTGGGCCCTGAGGTAAAAAATGTTAAGAGCCTCTGATCTAGACGGCAAAGAAGTGTTTTAAAATGTCAAATGAAGTCATCGGTATTTATATTTTATTTAAATGATATTTGTTCAGTATCTGATAAATTTAATTTTATTATGTTTGCAGAGGATATAAATGTATATTGTTCAGAAGAAGACTTGAAGGAAGTGTTGAGGATAATAGAGGTTGAGTTGATTCAGGTAAAAAAATGGTTTTATATTAATAAGTTATCATTAAATAATAAGGAAACTAAATTAATGGTGTTGAGTGATAAATTGTGAAGCAAAATTAAAATTAAATCAAGTGGAAATTGATAGAGAATATGAAACTAAATTGTTGGGAATAATAATTGATCATAACTTATGTTGGAAACCGCATATTGAATACATAAAGGGAAAAATATCCAAATCCATTGCTAGTCTTTATAAAGTAAGACAAATGCTGAATAAGAAATGTCTCCATATGTTATATCATTTTTTTAATCTTCCATATTTAACATATAGTATTGAAGTTTTGGGACATGTGAATAAAACAAATAATTCAACTTCAAAAAAGGGTCATTAGAATAATACACAAAGCGTGCTACTATGAACATACCAATCGATTATTTACAAGTTCTAATGTGTGAAAATATTTAGATATTGTGTTTTTAAAAGCAATGGAAATTATTTTTGGAGAAAGAACAACAGCCTTCCAGCTAATATTCTTAGGTTATTTAAGTCAAGAGGAGAAAACTATAATTTATAGGGGATATTGATTTTTGAAATAGGTAAAGTAAGAAGGAATATATAATACAAATGTATTTCAGTTTTAGGAGTTGAATGGTGGAACACGCTCAGTGTTGAGCTGAAGACAAGTAGTTCTTTGTTAAGGTTTAAGAAAACCTTGAAAGGTGAAATTATTGAAAATTATAAAATATAGTAACAATTACTTTCATCCCATCGATTTTTTTTTAACATTGATGTTCCAGGCAATATAATTTTCAGTGAAAGTATAGGATAGGCAAATATAAGCTTTGGCTTTAGCCTATTCCTTTTTCGGTCATTCTTTTTCTTTTCTTTTTGTGTGTAAATGTGTACGATTGTTAATATGTATAATATGTACTGTTAAACTGATCACACAAAATGGTTGATTATATGACAGAAATAAACTTATTTTATTAATTTATTGTATATCATTTAACTGTATTTTAACTAGAAAATGAGTTATTTGTATTTCACGACTTGGTGTGGGACCTAATTTTGAAGAAAAAACAAACAAAAGTTGTTGCAATTACTAAAATAGAATTCATCACATAATGGTGAAAAGTACAGTAAATAAAGTGAGCAAAAATGCTGTCATCAGACATTGTAAACTTTAGTACCATGGGATGGGGTGTTATGCAGCTATTGGACTGATAAGTCACACCACTTTTGTTTGCTGACGTTTCTTTTGTTATAGATTGTGTATTTGATTAGGAATAGAAAAGTAAAATAATACTTTGGGCCCTGGTGTCTGGTGCCTCTTTAAATCTTTAAAAACATGACACACCATCTAACTAAATAGATTGTTCCCTAAGGCACTATTTGCATTTGTTTGCGCACAAGGACTGCTGAACCATACAATAGCATTTATTCATTAATATATTCAATCATTGCCACACCTTTGGAAAACACTTCACTCTTTCCACCTGCTTTTAAGTGGTCACCCGAGCAAGGTGGAGGATAAAGGCTGTTGCAGTCCCCACTGTACTGTTTCTAGGTAGAAACGGGGAAGATTTGTACTGTGTTCAGCCTTTTATCCCCATGCAAACAGAGTTTTTAGTGGTCCGACACAAAACTTTTTGAAAACTGGTGCCAAAGTGGGGAAGGTCTGAAAACTCCGGCATTGTCGTTTCAATGGGGCGAAGGAAGCCGGCAGAGTACCCCCCGTTTTTGAACCAAGGAACATTTTTTTTAATTGAAAAAAAAGTGGAGGCACACTACAAGCAGAAATCATTAAAAAATGAAACTCAGCAGCAGTAAAAATGTGTTGTCCCAATTGTTGGATATGACTTCAAAGCATAACCAATCATGCATCATCATAGCTCTTGTCTCAAATTAAGTGTACTGTCACCACCTGTCACATCACGCCCTGACTTATTTGGAGTTTGTTGCTATTTTTCTGTGTGTTGTGTTTATGTTCTTGTCTTGCGCTCCTATTTTGGTGGCTTTATTTGGTATTTTCCTGCAGCAGTTTAATGTCTTTCAGCGATATTTCCCGCATCTACTTTGTTTTAGCAATCAAGACTATTTTAGTTGTTTCTATCCTTCTTTGTGGGGACATTGTTGATTGTCATGTCATGTTCGGATGTACTTTGTGGACGCTGTCTTTACTCCACAGTAAGTCTTTGCTGTCGTCCAGCATTCTGTTGTTGTTTACTTTGTAACCAGTTCAGTTTTAGTTTCGTTCTGCATAGCCTTCCTTAAGCTTCAGTGCCTTTTCTTAGGGGCACTCACCTTTTGTTTATTTTTGGTTTAAGGATTAAACCTCTTTTTAACTGCACAATGCCTTCCGCTTTTTCAGACATCAACAAAGCAATTAGCTAACGGCTGCCACCTAAGTGTTTTCCAAAGGTGTGACAATGATTGAAAGAGTATAACGTGGTAAGTCTGCCGATCTCCAGACAGTACAGACACTCAACAACGGCCCATATTTGCGGATTATAATAACTGGTTTGCAAAAAACATTTTTAACCCAAATAGGTGAAATTAGATAATGTCTCATGGCACACCAGACTGTATCTTGCAGCACACTAGCACAGTGGTTGAAAAACACTGATCAAGAACTATACATGCAGTGCTGACACATACACTAATAACACACATCATATTATGTTAAATACAACCCTGTCAAGCTTGGACCACCAGAAGAGTGAGTGCGTGTTTGTCTCATATACTACTGTACACTGCTACTAATTCCAGTGTTTACCGTTATATACTGTATTTTATGTACTAGTGACATTTAATATTGTAAATTTTGTGTGGGATGAGAACAAGATGTTGGTTATTTTTGTTTGTGTGTGGAGTAAACATTACATACATCAATTCACAAAACGTGTCTTTTTTTTAGACCACAGATATAGATTTAAGTTACATTAAGTGTCATGTTTAAAAAAAACATTACGCCATGAGTCAGTGGCGCTCCCACGCGTCATTTATTGCAATTGCAGAAAGGTAAAAATGGTTGAAAATGTGGCGATAATTAACATAATTTCATTTTAATCTACCCCTTGTTCATTTTTATATTTTTGTTCCCTTTCACTCCTGGGTAAACTATTTTACAAAATATTAATAAAACATTCAAATATGACAGAACATAATGTAGTAAAGGCTCTGTCGTAAAAAATTGCCTTGCGGTACCGATCACAAAAAGTGATGATGGCAAATGCCACCATCAATTTTTGGTGTGATGTGTGACCGGAGAATATAACTTTATGCTTGTGTGCATTTTCTTCTATAGTTTTGTGGTACTGGTGGCTTTGTTTGCTTACAGTGCCACTGAAGGTGAGGCACTGTATTACATCATTCTCACCCAGGTAATTTACAGTCATGGTCAAAAGTTGACCTACAATTGTAAAGAACATAATGTCATGGCTGTCTTGAGTTTCCAATCATTTCTACAACTCTTATTTTTTTGTGATAGAGTGATTGAAGCAGATTCTTGTTGGTCACAAAAAACATTCATGAAGATTGGTTCTTTTATGAATTTATTATGGGTCTACTGAAAATGTGAGCAAATCTGCTGGGTCAAAAGTATACATACAGCAATGTTAATATTTGCTATCATGTCCCTTGGCAAGTTTCACTGCAATAAGGCGCTTTTGGTAGCCATTCACAAGCTTCTGGCAAGCGTTTGCTTGAATATTTGAACACTCCTCTTCACAAAATGTGTGCAGTTCAGATAAATGTGTTGGTTTTCTGATATGGACTTGTTTCTTTAGCATTGTCCACACGTTTAAGTCAGGACTTTGGGAAGGCCATTCTAAAACCTTCATTTTAGCCTGATTTAGCCATTCCTTTACCACTTTTGACGTGTGCTTGGGGGTCATTGTCCTGTTGGAACACCCAACTGTGCCTAAAACCCAACCTCCAGGCTGATGATTTTAGGTTGTCCTGAAGAATTTGGAGGTAATCCTCCTTTTTCATTGTCCCATCTACTCTCTTTAAAGCACCAGTTCCATTGGCAGCAAAACAGGCTTAGAGCATAATACTACCATCACCATGCTTGATGGTAGATATGGTGTTACTGGGATTAAAGGCCTTACCTTTTCTCCTCCAAACATATTGTGAAGTGAAGTGAATTATAATTATATAGCGCTTTTCTCTAGTGACTCAAAGCGCTTTACATAGTGAAACCCAATATATAAGTTACATTCAAACCAGTGTGGGTGGCACTGGGAGCAGGTGGGTAAAGCGTCTTGCCCAAGGACACAACGGAATTGACTAGAATGGCGGAAGCGGGGATCGAACGTGGAACCCATTAAGTTGCTGGCACGGCCGGTCTACCAACTGAGCTATACCGCCCCATATTGTGGGGTATTGTGGCCAAACAGCTCCATTTTTGTTTCATCTGACCATAGAACTTTCCTCCAGAAGGTCTTATATTTGTTCATATGATGTCAGACTAAGGAAAAATTCTTTACAATGCTTGACCACCACTGTATACGCAGGTCAAGCAATCCATGAAGGCCCCGTGTTCTGTAGGGACCTCATTTTGCGTGAAGAAGCGCTTTAGTGTGTACTGTGTTCCAATCCTGGTCGGAGATGTTTCAAGATGGGTTGCAATTTTATGTTTAGTTACGTTCGTACCCTTTTTTTTGTAAAAAACTTGAATCAAATTAAATTAGGGTTTGGCATGGTGTTCCTGGTATTAAAGGCTTCACCTTTTCTCCTCCAAACATGGGTATTGGGGCCAAACAGCTCAATTGTTGTTTCATCTGACACACATGGGCAAAGATAAGACCTTCTCGAGGAAAGTTCTGTGGTCAGATAAAACAAAAATTGAGCTGTTTGGCCAAAATATGTACAAGTATGTGCTACAATCACAAAAAAATAAGAATTGTATAAATTATTGGAAACTCAAGACAGCCATGACATTATGTTCTTTACAAGTGTACATATGTAAACTTTTGACTACGGATGTATCTGTAGGATGTGATTCACTATTGATCGGACACTGTGGGGACGCAATTATGTTTTTTTAACCCTAAACAAAACAAAAAAACATCCTTCTTAGGGACATGCCCTAAAAAGGACAAATTGAGGCCAGCGAGGTAAAAAAGCAAGGAAGACAGCCAGCTTTCAGGGTGCTCCACTGTGCACGGCCATCTGACAGGCACTTATGTTTACATAAACGTGTGCCAATGCGTGTCCATTCAGCGGTACAGTGTCATTTGGCGTAGCTGCTACGACAGCAGAAGCGTTCACAAATGAACGCGCAGCAACCACAGTTCTCTCTCACAAAAAGACAAGCAATTGAACATGAAAACAAGCAGCAGCTCGCATAGAAAAGACAGGCATTCACAAAGCGTGCAGCATGCTGGGATTTGGAGCGACGAGTCAACAACTACAAAGCCCCGGTGGGACCGCTGATGACGTTAATACCGCTGCTTTGTGAACGGGCTGGCCTGGTAAACATTCCCCCTCCTGGACGACAGGAGCCAGTCATGATAGGCGTTAATCACTTGACAAGTTCATGCCAAAGCTTAATCTTCGCTATCAAGCAGCAAGACAAAAGGATTATTAGGATTTAACGAGCCTCTAATTTTCTGAAACATCATTTATTTAATGCGCAGATTTTACAGAAAAAAATAATTAGCAAAATGTATTCCATTCTTAAATTAGGAACGGTGTGCCGCAGTGGAAGATTGGCTGTGCGCAACCCGAGGGTCCCTGGTTCAATCCCCACCTAGTACAAACCTCGTCACGTCCGTTGTGTCCTTGAGCAAGACACTTCACCCTTGCTCCTGATGGGTGCTGGTTAGCGCCTTGCATGGCAGCTCCCTCCATCAGTGTGTGAATGTGTGTGTGAATGGGTAAATGTGGAAGTAGTGTCAAAGCACTTTGAGTACCTTGAACGTAGAAAAGCGCTATACAAGTACAACCCATTTATCATTTAATCGTAGATCCATGTCAGGGTTGTGTTCAAACACTGTACAGTTCATACTAGGGATGTCCGATAATATCGGACTGCCGATATCATCGGCCGACAAAATGCTTTAAAATGTAATACCGGAAATTATCGGTATCAGTTTCAAAAAGTAAAATGTATGACTTTTTAAAACGCCACTGTGTGTACGGTCGTAGGGAGAAGTTCAGAGCGCCAATAAACCTTAAAGGCACTGCCTTTGCGTGCCGGCCCAATCACATAATATCTCTGGCTTTTCATTCAGTGAATGCAAGCATACTTGGTCAACAGCCATACAGGTCACACTGAGGGGGGCCATATAAACAACTTTAACACTGTTACAAATATGCGCCACACTGTGAACCCACACCCAACAAGAATGACAAACACATTTCGGGAGAACATCCGCACCGTAACACAATATAAAAACAACAAAACAAATACCCAGAACCCCTTGCAGCACTAATTCTTCCGGGACGCTACAATATACACCCCCCCAAACCCTGCCCAACTCAACCTCCTAAAGCTCTATCACGGAGAGCATGTCCCAAATTCCAAGCTGCTGTATTGAGGCATGTTGAAAATAAAAAAAAAGCACTTCTTTATGCACTTTGTGACTTCAATAATAAATATGGCAGTGCCATGTATGCATTTTTTTCCATAACTTGAGTTGATTTATTTTGGAAAACCTTGTTATATTGTTTAATGCATCCAGCGAGGATCACAACAAAATTAGGCATAATAAGGGGTAATTCTACGACTGTATATTTACGACTGTATATATCAGTATCGGTTGATATCGGTAATTAAGAGTTGGACAATATGGGAATATCGGATATTGTCAAAAAAAGCCATTATCGGACTTCTCTAAATCCAACCTTATGGACCGTGATTCTTTGTGTACATGTGTGTGCGCAACAATGGACAGGCACACTCGCAAAAAGTCAGGTTCCCCACAATGTGACGTCCAATCACTGATGTGCCTTTTCTATGGCTTCAAACAGTACAACGATTCTCACGCATAGAAGACACACTCTGTGTGTGTACAGACCCCTTTTGAAGGGAGGGATTCATTTTACGCTCGTGTGGCTTCTCTGCTAGGACTGGATAATTAATCGCAATTGATTTTGTTTTTGGCTTTTCACGTTAATACAATAAAAAATAAAAAAAAAGGATTAATGGGCTGCACAGTATGCATGCAAATTCCTGAGCTTGTAATGATTAAATGGAGTGTGTTTTTGAGTGTAAACAACATCACTTCAACCAAAAGTTCGGTATTTCACCATGCTTAGTATAGCTAATCAATAATCACATCGCTCTTTAATTTTTGCATATTTCCAGTATGACTGATCTGATACGATAGAGTGCAGAAGTGTTACTTCAGTGAGGTCAAACTACGTGAATTATTCAAATATTCAAAATGGCTGACTAAATTTGGGGCATTTTGTGATGTTTAGACGGTATTTTCACATACTTTGTGTATTGTAAATACAATTGGATATGGTTTAATTGACACAATGAAATACAATTAAGCTTATAAAGTCAACTTGTTTTTCCACTTTACTGTTAATTAAAATTTTATTCATGACACAAAAAGCACACACTTTCTGGTGCCAATGAAAATGTATAAAGTAAAACAACGGAATTTAAAACAATTTTAACGGAAGACCAGAACTGCATTGTTTTATTGCTATTGTTATTTTTAATTGATTGTCGTTACTAATTACGATGATGGATGGATGGATGTTCTTTTAAATCATATATTTAAAGTTGAGTTTTGGTGGTAGAGTAAATATTCATGGTTTCAAATGAATAAATAATAGTGTTATTGTTCGTGCTTTCAATATCACTCAAAATAATCGTAATAACCCTACTCACTCTGACCAAAAAGACGATGCGCGCATGATTGTCTTTCTCTATGGTGTGTAATCCCTTGCGATGTGTGTTTCTTTTTCTTAACGTGTGCAACAATTCAAACCGCCAACATAGCACAAACTAATGCAAGTGAAATGCCTGAATTTTTTAACGAATAACTTATCTTTAACAATGTGTGTTTTACCTGCTACATGTCCTGTGTACATTCAGTTATAGTATTGATTTTAGTATTTAACTCATAATTGTATTTGTCTTAACGTACAGACAAGGAATGGCAACAATAAATATGAAGCATTTAATAAAATGTCAATAAAGCTTTCTATTCTTTTCTAACCTAAGATTAAGACCCTAGATTATTACCATAATCTAAATTCTTAATCTAATATTATATGTGATATATAAAATTGTAAATTGTTCTTTAAGTGCAACAACAAAGGCCCAATCGGTTTAATGCTTTTTTGTTTTAATCTTCTATAATGGTTCTTTGAGAGCAATAGGAACCATCAGTTTAATGTATTGTAAGATATTTATTAATTCATTAAAATTAAGCCAAAAATTAAAAATTTTTTGTAGTCCCCTCTATTTTGAGAAGTATCAAAATATATTTTGGTACCAGTTCCAGTACCAAAATATTGGTGTCCGGACAACCTTAATGTAAATAAACTTTTACAAAATCTTTCTGTGTAAATAACTCATTTCACAACATTAGTATCTCCGGTTGATAGCCCGGTGCGGCTAATATATAGAAAATATTTTTTATTTTTTAAATTTAGTGAGTGCAGCTTATATATCGGCGTGCTCTTTAGTCCAGAAAATACGGTAAATATTTTTGAATCACACTTTTTCTTTACGTTTGCTCTGGTTCAACAAACATGTACTAAAAAAAAGAGACAATTTTTTTGATTAAATAATTTTTACCTACCTTGATATTATCATTAAACTTGTTTTTGTGTTGTTTATTTGTGTTTGTTTACAGAACCTCAAATTCAAACTGCACTTTGTATTTTCATTTAATACAAGCTACGGAATTTGAATTAAGAAACTTAACTCTCTGGATCAATACTTGCCGTTTACCAACCACTGGTGAGAAGCACTGATGTATACAAGTAATCAAAGTATTAGAAAGTGTTGCTTAGTAACTTGGAAGGGTTTATAGTATTCAGTACAGCACTTTGTTTACTGCAAAATGTTTTTTTTTATTCAAAGCTAAATAACAAAATAATTTTGAGAGTGTTCTCTATACACCCAGTAAACGCACCGAAACAGAACTGAAGATCGTGTCCCGAACACTGAGGCACGGACCGTACCGTACGTTACCTGTACTGTTGCAACCCTCGTGTGAACTACAAGATGTTATCCGTACAATATGCCGAGGGCAAATAAAAAATGAGTTGTGGGTCACTAATGGCCCCCATAATGCACCTGAACACACCTCATTTCAGGGGATGTTTTTGTACAGTCTACTTTTGGTGTGATTTAGTTTTCAACTAAAACTTGCCCACATTCACCCCTGTTTTTGTATACCAATGCTAGTTATCACACAGCCAAATATTGCCCATAACAAATTTGTTCCAATCGATCCATGTAATGGATTGATGAATCCCACGCTTAGTGACTTTTGCAAAAATATATATATATATATATATTTTTATCTTTGGTATGAACATTATTATGTAACATAAGTTATTATTTTTTGAGTTCTTTCTTGTTGCTATTTTTGTATTATGACATTTTGTTATTTGATCATGTTGTGCTGCATTTTAGTCTTTTGTTTTGTGATTGTGTGATGTTTTTTGCCTGGACCCCAGGAAGAATAGTCTTCTGTGCGTTGTAGACTAATGGGGATCCTTAATAAACTAAACAAAACTCTGTGCTTGTTTTTATCATGTGGCTGAAAAAAAGGTCAACAACACCCGATTTCACGATTAAAAGCCTGCTGAAACCCACTACTACCGACCACGCAGTCTGATAGTTTATATATCAATAATGAAATATTAACATTGCAACACATGCCAATACGGCCTTTTAGTTTACTAAATTGCAATTTTAAATTTCCCGCGAAGTGTCCTGTTGCAAACGTCGCGGAATGATGACGCGTGCGTTTGACGTCACTGGTTGTAGCGGACATTTTTTTCCAGCCGATCCAAGCTATAATTAGTCTGCTTTATCACATAATTACACAGTATTCTGGACATCTTTGTTGCTGAATCTTTTGCAATTTCTTCAATCAATAATGGAGAAATCAAAGTAGAAAGACGGAGGTGGGAAGCGGTGTATTGCGGCCGCCTTTAGCCACACAAACACAACCAGTGTTTCTTCGTTTAAAATTCCCGAAGGGGAAGCTTTACTATGGAACAGAGCGGTCAAGCGAACATGGTTCCCTACCACATGTCAACGGGCAGGTTTTGTTGAGAAAATTGTGGTAATAAGTCCGCTCTTACCGTAGTTATGAGCGGAGCTTGCGTCCTCTTGCAGCTGCGGACTATTACCTCCTCCCACCGGAGGCACTGGCGGTCACCACACCCCTTCGACTTTCAGGTACCATATAATCTCACTAAAACACTAGTAACACAATAAGCAGATAAGGGATTTTCCAGAATTATCCTAGTAAATGTGTCTAATAACATCTGAATCGCTCTCACTGCACTCGCCTTTTTTTTTCTAGTCCTTCACTCTCACTATCCTCATCCACAAATCTTTCATCCTCGCTCAAATTAATGGGGAAATTGACGCTTTCTTGGTCGCTCTAGCTGCTGGTGGCTATGATTGTAAACAATGTGAGGATGTGAGGAGCTCTACAACCAGTGACTTCGCGCGCACATCGTCTGCCTAGTAAAAAAGGCAAGGCTTTTTTATTAGCGACCAAAATTTGCAAACTTTATCGTCGATGTTCTCTACTAAATCCTTTCAGCAAAAATATGGCAATATCGCGAAATGATCAAGTATGACACATAGAATGGACCTGCTATCCCCGTTTAAATAAGAAAATCTCATTTCAGTAGGCCTTTAAATTAAAAATAGAACTTGCGGAAAAAAACAAACGTGGTGTCGACGGAGCTCTCCCTCTTTGCTCATCTCTTCAATAAAAGGTCAAAGCTGTTAACTGTTCATTTATATGTATTTCATTGTTTTCTGTAATGATTCCCTATAAACTGCTTTTGGTGCTTATATTTTGGATGTCCAATAAATTATTTGGATGTATCTTATTTCTTATGGGAAAAATTTATTCAGTTTTTGAATGATCCGGTCTTGGTCAGACCTTTTGGAATGGACTACTAATACTGTTTCAAAATTAATATTTTAGTTATCTTTTTCGCCATGAGATGGGTAGGTTGTGAGTTCAAACCCCGGCCGAGTCATACCAAAGACTATAAAAATCGGACTCATGACCTCCCTGCTTGGCACTCAGCAACAAGAGTGGGAATTGGGGGCTAAATCACCAAAAATGATTCTCGGGTGTGGCCACCGCTGCTGCCCACTGCTCCCCCTTATCTCCCAGGGGGAGAACAAGGGGATGGGTCAAATGCAAAGGACAAATTTCACCACACCTCGTGTGTGCGTGTGTGACAATCATTGGTACTTTAACTTAACTTTAAAGAGGAACATTATCACCAGACCTATGTAAGCGTCAATATATACCTTGATGTTGCAGAAAAAAGACCATATATTTTTTTAACCGATTTCCGAACTCTAAATGGGTGAATTTTGGCGAATTAAACGCCTTTCTATTTAACACTCTCGGAGCGATGACGTCAGAACGTGACGTCACCTAGGTAGTCAACGCCATTTTCCGTTTTTTCGACCGTTTTCCGGTACCTTGGAGACATCATGCCTTGTCGGTGTATTGTCGGGTGTAACAACACTAACAGGGACGGATTCAAGTTGATTTACGTAGAATGTGCATCTATTAGCACGGCATGCTAATCGATGCTAACATGCTATTTAGGCTAGCTGTATGTACATATTGCATTGTTATGCCTCATCCATCCATCCATCCATCCATCATCTTCCGCTTATCCGAGGTCGGCTCGCGGGGGCAACAGCCTAAGCAGGGAAACCCAGACTTCCCTCTCCCCAGCCACTTCGTCTAGCTCTTCCCGGGGGATCCCGAGGCGTTCCCAGGCCAGCCGGGAGACATAGTCTTCCCAACGTGTCCTGGGTCTTCCCTGTGGCCTCCTACCGGTTGGACGTGCCCTAAACACCTCCCTAGGGAGGCGTTCGGGTGGCATCCTGACCAGATGCCCGAACCACCTCATCTGGCTCCTCTCGATGTGGAGGAGCAGCGGCTTTACTTTGAGTCCCTCCCGGATGGCAGAGCTTCTTACCCTATCTCTAAGGGAGAGCCCCGCCACACGGCGGAGGAAACTCATTTCGGCCGCTTGTACCCGTGATCTTATCCTTTCGGTCATGACCCAAAGCTCAAGACCATAGGTGAGGATGGGAACGTAGATCGACCGGTAAATTGAGAGCTTTGCCTTCCGGCTCAGCTCCTTCTTCACCACAACGGATCGGTACAACGTCCGCATTACTGAAGACGCCGCACCGATCCGCCTGTCGATCTCACGATCCACTCTTCCCTCACTCGTGAACAAGACTCTTAGGTACTTGAACTCCTCCACTTGGGGCAGGGTCTCCTCCCCAACCCGGAGATGGCACTCCACCCTTTTCCGGGCGAGAACCATGGACTCGGACTTGGAGGTGCTGATTCTCATTCCGGTCGCTTCAGACTCGGCTGCGAACCGATCCAGCGAGAGCTGAAAATCCCGGTCAGATGAAGCCATCAGGACCACATCATCTGCAAAAAGCAGAGACCTAATCCTGCGGTTACCAAACCGGAACCCCTCAACGCCTTGACTGCGCCTAGAAATTCTGTCCATAAAAGTTATGAACAGAATCGGTGACAAAGGACAGCCTTGGCGGAGTCCAACCCTCACTGGAAATGTGTTCGACTTACTGCCGGCAATGCGAACCAAGCTCTGGCACTGATCGTACAGGGAACGGACCGCCACAATAAGACAGTCCAATACCCCATACTCTCTGAGCACTCCCCACAGGACTTCCTGAGGGACACGGTCGAATGCCTTCTCCAAGTCCACAAAGCACATGTAGACTGGTTGGGCAAACTCCCATGCACCCTCAAAAACCTGCCGAGAGCACAGAGCTGGTCCACAGCTCCACGACCAGGACGAAAACCACACTGCTCCCCCTGAATCCGAGGCTCGACAATCCTACGTAGCCTCCTCTCCAGTACACCTGAATAAACCTTACCGGGAAGGCTGAGGAGTGTGATCCCACGATAGTTGGAACACACCCTCCGGTCCCCCTTCTTAAAGAGAGGAACCACCACCCCGGTCTGCCAATCCCGAGGTACCGCCCCCGATGTCCTCGCGATGCTGCAAAGTCTTGTCAACCAAGACAGCCCCACAGCATCCAGAGCCTCAAGGAACTCCGGGCGGACCTCGTCCACCCCTGGGGCCTTGCCACCAAGGAGCTTTTTAACTACCTCAGCGACCTCAGCCCCAGAAATAGGAGAGTCCACCACAGATTCCCCAGGCACTGCTTCCTCATAGGAAGACGTGTTGGTGGGATTGAGGAGGTCTTCGAAGTACTCCTTCCACCTATCCACAACATCCGCAGTCGAGGTCAGCAGAACACCATCCGCACCATACACGGTGTTGATAGTGCACTGCTTCCCCTTCCTGAGGCGGCGGACGGTGGTCCAGAATCGCTTCGAAGCCGTCCGGAAGTCGTTTTCCATGGCTTCCCCGAACTCTTCCCATGTCCGAGTTTTTGCCTCCGCGACCGCTGAAGCTGCACACCGCTTGGCCTGTCGGTACCTGTCCACTGCCTCCGGAGTCCTATGAGCCAAAAGGACCCGATAGGACTCCTTCTTCAGCTTGACGGCATCCCTCACCGCTGGTGTCCACCAAGGGGTTTTAGGATTGCCGCCCCGACAGGCACCAACTACCTTGCGGCCACAGCTCCGATCTGCCGCCTCGACAATAGAGGTGCGGAACATGGTCCACTCGGACTCAATGTCCAGCACCTCCCTCGTGACATGTTCAAAGTTCTTCCGGAGGTGGGAATTGAAACTTTGTCTGACAGGAGACTCTGCCAGACGTTCCCAGCAGACCCTCACAATGCGTTTGGGCCTCCAAGGTCTGTCCGGCATCCTCCCCCACCATCGCAGCCAACTCACCACCAGGTGGTGATCGGTAGAAAGCTCCGCCCCTCTCTTCACCCGAGTGTCCAAAACATGAGGCCGCAAATCCGATGACAACTACAAAGTCGATCATGGAACTGCGGCCTAGGGTGTCCTGGTGCCAAGTGCACATATGGACACCCTTATGTTTGAACATGGTGTTTGTTATCGACAAACTGTGACGAGCACAAAAGTCCAATAACAAAACACCACTCGGGTTCAGATCCGGGCGGCCATTCTTCCCAATCACGCCTCTCCAGGTTTCACTGTCGTTGCCAACGTGAGCGTTATGCCTCATTAGTAGCTATATTTGCATCCAGCCTTTCCCTCCCTCTACATTTAATGCCAAACAAACACTTACCAATCGACGGATTCAAGTTCCTCCAGTATCAAGAGATGCGAAAGTCCCTCGTTTGGTTTTTACCGGCGATGCTATGACAGACATGGCACCGAAATGGCAAGAATGTCTGGATATCCTGCGACACTCAAAGCAGATGCATTCCCAACGATAAAGTCAACAAAATCACAAAGGTGAGTTTTGTTGATGTTATTGACCTATGTGCTAATCAGACATATTTGGTCGCGGCATGACTGCTAGCTAATCGATGCTATCATACTATTTAGGCTAGCTGTATGTACATTTGTAGCTGTATTTGCATCCAGCGTTTCCTTCCACCCACATTTAATGCCAAACAAACACTTACCAATCGACGGATTCAAGTTCCTCCAGTGTCAAGAGATGCGAAAGTCCCTCGTTTGGTTTTTACCGGCGATGCTATGACAGACATGGCACTGAAATGGCAAGAATGTCTGGATATCCTGCGACACTCAAAGCAGATGCATTCCCAACGATAAAGTCAACAAAATCACAAAGGTGAGTTTTGTTGATGTTATTGACCTATGTGCTAATCAGACATATTTGGTCGCGGCATGACTGCTAGCTAATTGATGCTATCATACTATTTAGGCTAGCTGTATGTACATTTGTAGCTGTATTTGCATCCAGCGTTTCCTTCCACCCACATTTAATGCCAAACAAACACTTACCAATCGACAGATTTAATTTGATCCAGTGTCACAAGATGCGAAACTTCCGATCGTTGGTCTGCACATTTTACAGGCAATGCTAAGGCAGACATGGCCGAATAGCGTCAATAGCTATTCGCTCAATAGCTTCAGTTTCTTCAATTTTGTTTTCGCTATCTGCCTCCACACTCTAACAATCCATTTCAATACATGCTTAATCTGTTGAATCGCTTAAGCCGCTGAAATCCCAGTCTGAATCGGAGCTAATGTCGCTATATCTTGCTGTGCTATCCACCATTTGTTTGTATTGGCATCGCTATGTGACGTCACACGGAAATGGACAGTGGCTTCGCAGATAGCGAAAATCAGGCACTCTAAAGCTTTTTTTAGGGATATTCCGGGACGGGTAAAATTTTAAAAAAACTTTGAAAAATAAAATAAGCCACTGAGAACTGATTTTTATTGGTCTTAACCCTTCTAAAATTGTGATAATGCTCCCCTTTAACTTTTAATCTATTGGCAATAATTTTAGTCTAAGTTCTCGTTTCGTGTCTTTTTACCTTGTTCAACTGTTTGAAGCCTAACTGAACATGAAACAACCACATTTATTTTAAATGCCCTAATTTTAAAACTTAATAGCCTGGTCTACAGTTATGTAAATTCTGCCTGACCTTGTTTCAATGCATACCATTTCCCCGGGTGGATCTGAATGGTCTATGGCTCCGGTCTAATTAAAGAGACTTGTTCAATAGAGGGCGGTGCTGCCGAGATAACACCTCTGGAGCTCACATTCATTAAAATCCACTATAACAAAGGGAGTTGAGTTATTCCGGATGCATTGCTGTAAATGGAAGTATCCGTCTAATAGGCAAGTGGCGATGCAGCATATTTTTCAAAAGTGATGAAAAAAAAACACAGGACGTTAGGGCTCAGGTGTTTTCGTCTCTCTACACAACAATGACCGCTGCTTCCGCCAAAGGATCCTGCTCGTCCTACAAGGAAGTATTTCAGCACCTCCATGAGTTGTTGTCAAACGCTTCAGTAAGCAGTGAGTCAACTCCGCACATGTGGGAGACTGTGCAGCCCAGACCTGTCACTGTGTAGTCAGTCAGGTTCCACATGCATAAGTTGTGCTGTGTCAGGAGCTCCGGTGTTACTGGACCATTATCAAGCAAACATTGTTCACAAATCTTATTATCACCTGTTCTGGAAAGTGTTGAGGCCCGCTGGGACACACTGGATCCTCCACTGTCCATTCTGGTCGGGGTATAGCACAAATTTGATGGGAGTCTCTACCTGGAGCTCTTTTTCAAGGGCGAACAGATGCTCCTTCCAGGGACATCCACCCTGAGAGAATACCAGCACCTCCCCGCTGGGATCTACCTGGACACATGAGAGGGCAATTGTACTGTATGGTTATGTACAAAATGGGGCGGCTGGACTTTTGACAAGAACAGGAAAGTTTTCTCATATTACGTCTATACTGGTTCACCTGCACTGGATTCCTGTGCACTTAAAATGTGACCTTAAAGGCCTATTGAAATGAGATTTTCTTATTTAAACTGGGATAGCAGGTCAATTCTATGTGTCATACTTGATCATTACACAATATTGCCATATTTTTGCTGAAAGGATTTAATAGAGAACATTGACGATAAAGTTTGCAACTTTTGATCGCTAACAAAAAAGCCTTGCTTGTACCGGAAGTAGAAGACGATGTGCGCGTGACGTCACGGGTTGTGTAGCTCCTCACATCCTCACATTGTTTACAATCATAGCCACCAGCAGCGAGAGCGATTCGGACCGAGAAAGCGACGATTTCCCCATTAATTTGAGCGAGGATGAAAGATTCGTGGATGAGGATAGTGAGAGTGAAGGACTAGAGAAGAAAAAAAAAAAAAGGTGAGGGCAGTGAGAGCGATTCAGATGCTATTAGAATTCTGGAAAATCCCTCATCTGCTTATTGTGTTAGTGTTTTAGGGAAATTATATGGTACCTGAAAGCCAAAGGGGTGTGGCCACAGGTGTGGTGACCGCCAGTGTCTCCGGTGGGAGGAGGTAAGAGAGTCCGCAGCTGCAAGAGGACGCAAGCTTCGCCCATGTCTATGGTAAGAGCAGACTTATTACCAAAATGTTCTCACTGAAACCTGCCGGTTGATATGTGGTCGGGAACCATGTCCGCTTGACCGCTCTGTTCCATAGTAAAGCTTCACCTTCGGAATGTGAACAAGGAAACACCGGCTGTGTTTGTGTTGCTAAAAGCAGCTGCAATACACCGCTTACCACCTACATCTTTCTTCTTTGACTTCTCCATTATTAATTGAACAAATTGCAAAAGATTCAGCAACACAGAGGTCCAGAATACTGTGTAATTATGCGATTAAAGCAGACGACTTCTAGCCGTGAGCAGTGCTGGAAGAACATGTCCGCTACAACTGGTGACGTCACGCGCACGCGTCATCATTCCTTGACGTTTTCAACAGGATACTTCGCGGGAAATTTGAAATTGCAATTTAATAAACTAAACCGGCCGTATTGGCATGTGTTGCAATGTTAAGATTTCATCATTGATATATAAACTATCAGACTGCGTGGTCGGTAGTAGTGGGTTTCAGTAAGCCTTTAATGTTTTACTACTTATGTATAAAATAGCTCCATCCTATCTTGCTTATTGTATTGTACCATATGTTCCGGCAAGAAATCTGCGTTCAATGAACTTATTAGTGATTCCCAGAGACCAAAATAAGTCTGAGGGCTATAGAGTGTTTTCTATTGGGGCTCCAGTACAATGGAATGCCCTCCTGGTAACAGAGATGCTACCTCAGTAGAAACATTTAAGTCCCATCTTAAAACTCATTTGCATACTCTAGCCTTTAAATAGACCCCCCTTTTAGACCAGTTGATCTGCCAATTTGTTTCTGCTCTGCCCCCATCTCCTTTGTGAATGGGATGGAGGTGGGAGGGGCACAGGTTCGGTGGCCACGGATGAAGCGCCGGCTGTCCAAAGACGGGACCCGGGGTGGACCGCGCGTCTGTGCATCGGTTGGGGACATCTCTGCGCTGCTGACCTGTCCTCGCCCAAGATGGTCTCCTGCTGGCCCCACTATGTACTGGACTTTCACAATATTATGCTAGATCCATTCGACGTCCATTGCACCGGTTGCCCAGGGGGGAGTCCCCACATCTGCGGTCCTCTCCAAGGTTTCTCATTGTCCCATTGGGTTGAGTTTTTCCTTGCACTGATGTGGGATCTGAGCCGAGGATGTTGTTGTGGCTTGTGCAGCCCTTTGAGAAACTCATGATTTAAGGCTATATAAGTAAACATTGATTGATTAATGATTGATATACTGCTATGTCCAATCAAGTTTCTGAAAATCGACGCTCTTATGGATGGGGATGGGGACCGAATCCGGTACTTTTTTGGCATAGACCAAATAACGCCGGTCCCACCGAGCATCGTTTCAAGTAAAATCCAACGTACCATGCTACGGTTAATTTTGTTGACTAAAAATTTCCGTCTTAGTTATCTCAGCGACTTATTTTCCCATAGGGATGATGTTCGTTAAGAAATTATCGATGTCACTATCGAATCCTCTTATCGAACCGATTCCTTATCAAATCTCTTATGGAATCCAGATAGGTTGTTGTGTGTGGACTGAGTTCCAAAAGCCGTAAATGTTATGTGACTGGGCCGGCACGCTGTTTATAGGGAGGAAAGGCGGACCTGACTGAGGACAGCATGCGGACGTGACTGATGACAGCATGCGGACGTTCAAGGGTGAAAGTTTCGGGTGAGAGGACGTTAGGGGCAACTGGGTAATAAATGGCACACTGACAAAGCTTAACCTATTGTTACTATAACAATCTACAAGGTTAATATAGGTTGCTTCTCTTTTTTCCTCTCCATTTTTCTGTATTCGTATTTTTTATCAGTAGTTATCATTACGTATATGTATTGTTGCATTTCAACAACTGTATTGTTGATAATAGAAGTAGATTATTGGTTTTGTTCATTATCAATAGCGCTATTTCTATTGGTATTTGTATTGCTCCATCTGTAGTGTAATAATGCTCATTGTCATTTCTGTATTATTTTTTTATTTCACTAATTGCTTCTTTGCTATCACTTTTATCATCATATATGTACATATCCTATGTGCTGATGTTGCTCTATTGTTGTTATTGTTGTGTTTGCTGTTGTTGTTTTTGTCTCTCTGATTAATTCCCCAATTGTCCCCCTGTCTTCGTTTTTTTCTCCGGCGCGGCTGCACCAAATGATAATATAAATACATTCAATAAAGTTAAATACAAACAAGGCAATAAGAGAAGTATAATACACTTCTCTTTTGTAAAGTAAATAAATCTGAACCGCCAATATGGGCATCTGCATCAACTATATGATTTGCCTGAGAAGCTGGACAGGACAAAAAAAAAAAAAAAACAAGAGAGAACACTAAAGGCATGCCCCCAGTGAGCATATAGTGCTGCTATGTGCATTGTAAATAAATTAAAAAATTGTCGACAAGCACATCACCAACATGGACGAGGTGAAGCACACTGTGGAGAAGAAGGGGACCAGCACGGTAGCGAATCCATACGCACAACGGGGCAAGAAAAGTCGGCTTTTACTGTTGTGCTAGCTTGCTATGCTCATGTACAGAAACTGCTACCTATTGTGATCTTCAAGGGGAAGACGCTGCCAAAAGAAAGGTTTCCACCTAAAGTCATCATTAAAAAGGCTTAGTTGGCCACATGCGTGGACACCACCTTTTAGTTCTTATTTCCAAAATTGTGTACACTACTGAATTGGGGTCTTATGGCCGCTTATGTGGACACTTATACTGCCATCTGCTGGTGTCAGGAGAGTATAACATACAATGGATTTTGGGAAAAAAAGTGTAAAAAAAAGAATTAGCGTGTCACTAAGCATGAAGTACACGTTTGTTACTTATGGACTAAAAGTACATCATATCAAAAGATGGATTTTTTGTTTTTATTCTTATTAGGGCCCAATAAACCCAAACAGCAAAGATAAATTAAAAAAAGCATGTAAACAAATAGCTTGAGCCTCAAGAGGTTCAATTAAGGCAAGACGAAGGAACTCCAACCGCTGGACATGGTTGTAAACAGGGCGTTTTAAGGGAAGTTGTGAGTATCATGGTAGCGATGGATGACAGACGAACACAGCTTCCCCAAAACTGGGAAGCAGCGTCGGGCAAGTTACGCCACAATTTGTGAATGCATCGCGGATGCTTAAGCCAACATGTATGCTTGCACTGTTGTGCCAGCTTTCGCAAAAGCTGGTATCTATTCCGAGGAGCCCCACGGCAACGAGACTGACTTTGAAAATGAGGAGAGGGAATCTGGCATGTTTGATGGAGAACTTGCCCAGCTGTTCATTTCAGACACAGAAGATGAGCACTTTGATGGATATGTGGATGAGGATTGACCAAAAAAATAATGTGAGTACATTGATAAATACTTCAATAAAGTATAACCCAACTCAGCTTTGCTCCTGCTGCCTTTTTAAAACAGCGTCCATGCATGCAAGCGTATGTTTCAAGCTAGCGTAAGTTTTAACCATGGCTGCGCCCAAAAATACGCTGTGCCTAATTTATGCGTTAAATACCATACCAACTTTATTTATGAAGCCCTTTAAAAACAACCACAGTTGAAGAACAAAGGGCTGTACACCACAAACAAGTACAGGCAAAGTACAGACTAAAAAATAACATTTAAAACAGATGTAAAATACACATTGAAAAAGCAAATACAAATTATCCTAAAAACAATTTGTTAGATAAAAAGCAGTTAAAAAGTTAAAAACAGTTGAAAAAAAAGTTAAAAACAGTATTAAGTCTCAAGCTAGGTAAAAAGCCAGTGAATAAAAATGGGTTTTAAGAAGAGTCTTAAAAGTAGCCAAACACGGGGCCTGTCTGACATGGAGAGGCAGATCGTTCCAGAGTTTGGGACCCGCAACAGAGAAGAAATACAGAAATAGCACCTGTAACTGGTCGCGAAAATACGGTATAGTGGCTTCGATAACAGGAACCGGTTCTCAAAAAGGGATTCAAATCCATGAAATCGGTTCTTTTCTTATCGAAGCATCGGGAGAACCGGTTTGTGAACATCATCCCTATTCTCCCCTAACTACAATAGGACAAAAACAAATCAAAACCAAACCACAATGTTGACTAAAACAATGATGAAATCGATGGACAAACAAAACGAATAAAAACAAGAACAAAATGTTGAGATAAGAGGAATTCCAATCATATTTAATTTTGTCATTAGGCAGGTGGGACAACTTTTGAATCTATCCAAACGCGCAGAGGATCCAATCAGAACTACTGTCTTTGTAAGGCACATTGTTTTGATTGTTCACTGAGAAAACATAACTGTATTGTTACACACCTCAATACAAAATATGTCTTATTCACCTGAAAGAAAGAGAATAAAAATTATGGAGGCACTTCCCCTTTTCCGCAATAGACAAGAGACGTTGGCTTGATTTTGTCTGGTAAAAATACAACCGACTAGAACGTCGTCTCCAGGCTAATCATTGGGACATCTTTGCAACAGTAAGTAGGGCAGAAGCTAATAATTGAAAATTATTTATACTGTACTGAATTACGGTCACATTAAAGCAGGAGCAAAACCGCTTACTGTACCACTACTTCACTCCCACTTTTGGAAGTGAACTTGTGAAAACCAGAAAACCCTGTCAGATGTATAATTTGTTTTATTCGTAAATTGTATAGACTGTAGTTACCTGCCATCAGTTTGCAGTTTTTGGAATCTTATCCACATACAGTTTAAAAATAACCTTAACCTCAAAATAGACATACGTACTAAACGGTAGTTACGTTGTACCGTTACACCCTTGATAATATGGTTTAACTAATCATATACTAGGTACAATTGCGCAACATTTAGCAGGTGCTCTGACAGCTGTGTACCTTATGTCGCTCGCTGACAGCCTCTTCCACTACCTGGCGCGCTGGCAACCATGACAACTTGTAGAAATCCAAACGGTCCAGAAACTCCTGCCCAACCATTGTCATAGCCTTTTTGAACCCCTCCTGGAAAAATTTGGTATGAACACACACAGTTACTTTTATGCAAAAAACATTATTCCACTTTCTACTTGGGGCCAATTTCTGTTGTTATCACAAGGAAAGTTACTGCTTGGGCAATAAAAATTAGAATCGCTTCTTCATACCAGTTGCTGACTATTGTGTAACTCAATGTAACTTTGCAGATTCAAAATAAATAAAAACATAACAGTCTTTATTCAAAACAAGTCAGGCAAAAACAAAATGCTGTTTCAGGCGCTGCATTTCATCTCCTCCACTTGAATGTGTGCAATTTCTGTAGAGGCTTGCACTGCAGGGAATAGGAAAATCAGGAGCTTGAAAAAGCACGGATGGAGGAAATGAGAAGGCATACTATTGTAACAAAAAGTTTCTATTCTGTTGAGTCTTGGCAGGCATTCTTTCAATTAAATACTGTATGATTGCTACATCCCTTCATGAGCTGCCCAAAGACTGGGGCCTATGCTATTGAAGAAAATTGCTATAGCTTCAATTAGATTTGTGTGAACTGAAATGGCACAAAACAAACAGGCCACTCTGGATCCCCAGAGAAAGGGGCCAAACAATGGAAAAATGTTTGTTGACACAGTTGACATACTGGATATAGAGTAAGTAGGGTTGAAGGTCTCTTGTGAGACAACACTAACTAATGAGAAAGCTGAAAGTCAAACTATCAGAGCGATGTGGGTCCCCGTTGCTGCGTGGGGTTTAGAAAAATGATCCTCTGAGTGCACCACACAAACAATAATTACCTTAAAGGGTTAGTTTAAAGTTTATACACAAAATAGTAAAGGGGAACTGAACTTCTTTCAAATTTATTTTGGCCTTCATTCAAGTAAGACAAGAACACGTTTTTCTTTTTCTACGCATTCCAACTAGTAAACGTTAGCAAAAGTCAGCTAACAAAGTAGCCAATGGGAGTCGATCTGTTCCGCCTATTAAGCGCTCTAAAAACCTCATGTTTTATATACACGTAAATATATATGTATTGTAGTAACAGGCCCATTCATAACGAGTGTGAAGCGACTCGGATGGGAATCAGCACCTCCAAGTCTCAGTCCATGGTTCTCGCCCGGAAAAGGGTGGAGTGCCATCTCCGGGTTGGGGAGGAGATCTTGCCCACAGTGGAGGAGTTCAAGTACCTCGGAGTCTTGTTCACGAGTGAGGGAAGAGTGGATCGTGAGGTCGACAGGCGGGTCGGTGCGGCGTCTTCAGTAATGCGGATGCTGTATCGATCCGTTGTGGTGAAGAACAAGCTGTGCCGGAAGGCAAAGCTCTCAATTTACCGGTCGATCTACGTTCCCTTCCTCACCTATGTTCATGAGCTTTGGGTTATGACCGAAAGGACAAGATCACGGGTAAAAGCGCCCGAATTGAGCTCCCTCCGCCAGGTAGCGGGGCTCTCCTTAAGAGATAGGGTGAGAAGCTCTGTCATCTGGGAGGATCTCAAATTAAAGCCACTGCTCTTCCACATCAAGAGGAGCCTCTGGATCCCCCGGGAGGAGCTGGACGAAAGGGCTGGGGGGCAGGAACTCTGGCTTCCTTGCTTAGGCTGCAGCCCCTGCAACCCGAACTCGGATAAGTGGAAGAAGATGGATGGATGGTATCTAATTAATTTCAAAGACGCATCAACAGTTGTTTTTCCCTTCAACAATAACAGCATTAGTAATCATGCTCTATTTCATGAAAGACTACCAAGATTACTTTGACACAAATGATGATTTAGGACCTTATATTTTGAGCCCTCATATAGGGAGGATGAGCTACAAGTTTTAGAAAGTGTGTGCTATACAAACTAAGCTTTAGTGAAATACTTGGTATCATGCAAGGAGTTCAGGAGCTCTGTGCTTGTGTCATCCTTTTGTGTTCCTGGGGTTTCCCTCTTGTTTTCATGTGGGTTTTTTTTGGCTTTTGGTTCGGGACTGTGCGACAAGGGGTGGCACTTTTGTGACTTCTGTGGTGCTTTTTTGTGAACTTCTGGATCTGCCTCCCAGGAGCCTTTTGGCCATGGAGATTAGCTGCTGGGTCTCTGCCACACCAGAGTCAGTTTGGAGGGACTGGAGGAGATGCGGATATCGAGACAGGTGCTGCGGAGTTGCCGCTGAGCGCCGGGACGGACAAGCGTCACAGTGTCTTGGCTGAATGAGCAGGTATCGGACACCTGGGTCTCCTTGGACGCATCCTCACTCATCCATGCGGACTGGACACTGGCCTAGAGTTAGTGGGCAGCTGTCGGTGGAGTTGGCTCTCTTGGTGGCTTTGATGGGTCTGCTCCTGTCTCTGGTAATGGTCTACCACCCCTGCAGACAAGGGCATGAAACACCGCATAGGCCACCACAGTGTATGGGTTTCTTTTTGTTGCTTTTACATTTGTAGCTGTATGTAGAAATGGCTGGTTTCATCAGCTCTGCTCTTGTAATGTATTAATGTCCTTTGTGTTCTTTGGTGTGCTATGGCTATGAGTTGTTTTTTTTCTTTGGCTTCAGTCTGGACCCCCTCTCCAGGAGCCCAGGTTTAGACTGAATTTATTTATTTTAACACCATCCCTCCCGGCCCTCAGCGTTGACCTGTTTTACACCTTTTTTGTAAAGGGTGCCGTAAATTGGCAGACTCGTCAGCAATCCTGATCTGTCTCCCTGTAATGTTTGTTTGATCTTGAATGGGATTGTACTGAAAATCTTAATGTCCCCTCGGGGATTAATAAAGTATTTCCGATTCTGATTCTGATGTAGCAGTATTGCTAAGTGCTAAACAAGATACACAAACTACAAGCATAAAACAATCACTTGTTACAATGTTTCGTCACACTAGGATGCTGACTGATGTCATACTGTATCTTCCTATAAAGATGAATTCATCATAATCCTGAAAAGTAAAAAAAATGTTTTAAAAAGTGCCGTGTTTTTCTCGCGATCTTTAGATATAGGTTGAATGCCAAAGTTGACCATTTTATGGATTTTGATCGTACGTCCATATTTAGTTCAAAAGCCCCCGCAACTTTCTGTACAGCTTTACTGTTCTCTTGGGCTCTGGCTTGCATGACATTATATAAAGAGACAATCAGTGATGTCAGCTTCCCTGGACAGCTAAACTTCTGAAGAATCTTCCACAGACCGGTCCAGGTCACAACATCAAAGGGCTTGGTATGGTATATAAATACCATGTGAAGTTCCTAATTCTGGTCACGTCATTTCTCTTTTAGCTGATGGACAGCAAAGACCATGTCACTGGTGACTTGGCAACCTCGGAACTAGTAGGGAGGTCTGCCATCAATTATATCACCTGTTGTTGTGGCAGCAATGTAACTGCCTTTTTAGAAAAGGTTGACCATCTTTTCAGGACACTTAAAATGTTCTTTTCAGCAAGCAAGTATGTGGTCTTCTCTGTTAGCAATGTGGACTGGTCAGAAGATCTTACTAGGGTTAAACCAGATGCCTTAGGTCCCATAAACCGTTCAAAGGCGATCATGGCATGTCTTCATGTCATGGTTTTCAGCTGCTGCTAGTAGTTCCTCTGCCTTCTTTTCCCACCAGCTCATCAAGGTCTCGTCATCAAAGTGATCATTGCAGGCCCTTTTCAGCTTCTCTGAATAGCCTCTGAATGTCTTCATTATTTTCAAAGAACCAATCCTGCAGAACTGTAGACGGCCTCTCGGTAGAACCCCCATTACTCTTCTAAGCTGCAGTGCTATTGTTCTATGTTGGACAGGGACTCCTGGACACTCTGCTATAGTGCTTTCATGTTGGGGGTTAGCCGAGCAATGTTCAACTTCCTGAGGGGCTTGATCCTCTCCTTCCTACTTTTCCAGGACAGCTGTCTGTTTACCTAGCGCCGGAGTAGGCAATGATCGGACCAACAGTCTGCTCCTATCATGCGAATGTTACAGCGTTCTCTCTGGCGCACTATTGCATAGTCTAGCATGTGCCACTGCCTTGATTGAGGATACATCCTTGTGATCTTGTATTTGTGCACTTGCTGGAAAATGATGTTAATGATAGAATGTTTGTACTGAGCACATAGTGATAGCAGCATCAGTCCATTGGATTTATTATTATGCATTAAAATGCCCAAAGATGATGAGCTTGTCCTTGCTGTTGACTTCTAAGAGAACGCGATTCAGATCCTTATAGAAAGCTTCCTTATAGAAAGCTTCCTTGGTGTCTTCAGGGTTTGTCATGGCGGGAGCATAGGCACTGATGACAGTGGCAAAGCAGTCCTTTGCGAGCTTGAAATTCAGGGTCATCAGTCGATCAATGATCCTATGAAGTAGGCTGTCAAGCTGTCTTGTAAGCTTGGTGTAAATAGCAAATCCGACGCCAGAAGTCTTCGGGGCGTCTTCAGGCTTACCCATGCAGTAGAATGTGTAACTTTGACCAACTTTCTCTAGAATCTGGGAACCATTTACTATGGCTAGTCTGTCGGTGTGGGAGGATACGGGTACCATATCTACTCCTGTGTAGAGTAGATGACCATCACCCCACAGCCGCTTGCGTGCAGAGTCATGGCTAAGAACTCCCAGGAGCATCCACTTGCCTGTTCCCGTCACTATTTCAGCATCACCGTAGGGCTTAAACACCGTTGGATATTGTGCGATGACTAGCTTGTTAGTCGGCAATCTGTGTGCCTGACCAGCACATTAGTTTTTAAAGTGAAGAAGAGGTGTGCAATGCCTTCTCCACCCTCTCGCCTATTAATGCTTAATGTCTAACAGGTGCAAAAACTACCACACAAGACTGCTCCGGCTTTTTTGTTCAGAGTATCCGTCGACGAAGAAAACCTCCGGCCAAGGATGTTGAGCTCGTCCTACCCTGCTAGATGGCTCGTCTAAGCCAGCGTTGTTTGGTGAATCTTGTTATTACTTCCACCAGCATGTTTGGTGTCGTGTGGGTGAGCGGTTTGCTTTTGTCAACATCATGACTCGAGTGGTCCATGGTGGGGTTGGGGTTATGGTATGGGCAGGCGTATGTAATGGACGACGAACACAAGTGCATTTTATTGATGGCAATTTGAATGAATTGAATTGAATAAAATTAACGGGGAAATTGGGTTAAGTTGTTGCAGATGTTTTCTCAGCCCGTTTTTTTTCATCTGCTTTGATAATAAGGTGTTTATTTAAAGAATATACAATATTCCACATGGTACAGATAAATGAGTATGATCAAATTCTCAATTAGAGGTGGAAATCTTTGGGCACCTCACGATTCGACTACGATTCCGATTCGGTAGCTATGATTCAATTAAAAATCGATTGTTGACACATCTTTGAATTTAGATATATTGATGCGGTTTTACATTTTTTTATTTTCACTAAAAAAATAGTTTATCACTTGCAACTTAAAAAAAACTGTGTATTTGAATAAGAAGGAGTTAAATTAATTTTGACATATATGAAATTAATGGAAATACAGTATGTGCAGAACTGTAACATAAATGCCCTAACAAAGGAGTTAGTCGGATCTCTCGGTGAGGTGGCTCGCTGAGGTCAGACAAATTTTAGAACTGTTTTCATTACTTCATTTAAAATAAATTATCGACGTTCACTAATCGAATGTATATTCGTCCATGTCCGAATTGCAATGCATCAAAAAATGTATTATTTATTTCACCTCTATTTTCAATAGTAATTCGAATCAGGGGGGTCGTAAGAAAAAGGCCTGTCTCCCAGTGGGTACGTGACAAAAAATAATTGAGAAGCACAGGCTTCATAGGTTGGCAAAATATGCTTTTCTTTATTTTTCTCAAGATACTACACCTCACTTTGAAAACTACCGTTTTCGAGGCAGGAGTTTTGCCAACATCATGCGTGACAGTGGTTTGAATTCAACATTTTGTTTGACTTTTAAGGAATATCTGTCCAAAACAGAACAGCAAATTTTATGACATTTGGTGTGTTTTGAGGATTGATTGAAATTACTTTTAGCTATTGCAGCACTAGAGGTTCTGACTAGAGGTAGGGGATGAAATCGATTCTTAGATGGATCGCAATTTAGACATGGACGATTATAAAATCAATTAGTAAATGTCAATAATGGATAATCAATTTCCTTACTGTATAAAAAAAGTAATGCAGACAGATCTAAAATGTGGCTGACTGCAGACAGCCACCTCACTGAGTGATCCAAACAGCTCCTTTATTATAGGGCACTTATGTTCCAGTTTTGCACACATTATCATTAATTTAATAAATGTGATGGGAATTAATTTGACTGTTTATTACAAATGCACTGTTTTTGAAAAAAAAAATGCAAGTTCTAAACGCTTAAAGATGCATCAATAATGGATTTTTAATCTTATCGTAGCTCCTGAATCATTATCAAATGGTGAGGTGCCCAATGATTCCCACCTGTCTTTCTGGCTGCCTACTTATTATGCTGAGCATATAGCATTTCTGTCACAAAATGGATGGATGCACACTACAAAGCACACACAAACCTCAGTGTCCTGGCTCTGGCTGTTCCAGCGTGGATTCAGGTAGCCGACACGTGCGCTCAGCATGGTGGAGATGGCATAGCGCGCCTCACTGTCATGCTGTGAAATGCCGTTGTCTACGGCATCCACCTCCTCCACAAAGTTCTCGTAGAGCTGCCAGGATGTGAATAAATGTGTGAGAGATCAATCTGTGATGAAAGGCATAAATCAGCAGTTTTATGTTAATGCACCTTGTCTCCATTTTTAAGCATGGGAAACAGGCAAGAACTTTGGCATTGCGCTTGAAAGCCATTAGCTCCAAATGTGTCGGTAGTTAGCGAGGGCTAAAGTGCGCGGCAAGCTCGTTAAAGTAGAGAGGGCAGTTGCTATCGGTTTGAAACTTTAAACAGACTGGAGATGACGCAAGTTAACAGTGATTATATTTAGGCTAACATTTGTCAAAGTGCGCACAGGGGCCTCATGCTGGTGGGCTCCCGGGTTCTAAAATCTGCTGAATAGAACTGTGGTGGCCTCAGGTGGAATCTGGCACAGTGGAAGTGTCACATTGCGGAATAGACGCTCCATTTTCTGCTTGTTCTGCACTGCCAACTGTGTAATGAAGGCAGAGGGAACATTAAGAAACAATTTGCTTTTCCTACATACTGCCTGGTTTTTGGATTGAAAATGAAAAAAGATGGGGAAAAATAATGTTTTTGTTTTAGGATGTTTTTTGTTTTGAGGACAAACATGACACAAACCTTGCCAACTGTTAGAAAGCCCACTGTTTAATATGTTTGTGTTTATGCTTCACTGATGAGAGTATTTGGTGAACATTGTTTTGTCGTACAAATTTCGGCAGTTTGTTTACATGTAAAATCTTCCACTCCTTTCTTTCATTTTGTCCACCAAATATTTTATGCTGTGCGTGAATGCACAAAGGTGCACTTTGTTGATGTTATTGACTTGTTGGAGTGCTAATGGGCGGTATAGCTCGGTTGGTAGAGCGGCTGTGCCAGCAACTGAAGGGTTGCAGGTTCGATCCCCGCTTCCACCGTCCTAGTCACTGCCGTTGTGTCCTTGGGTAAGACACTTTACCCACCTGCTCCCTGTGCCACCCACATTGGTTTAAATGTAACTTAGATATTGGGATTCACTATGTAAAGCCCTTTGAGTCACTAGAGAAAAAGCGCTATATAAATATAATTCACTTCACTTCACTAATCAGGCATATTTGGTCAGTGCATGACTGCAAGCTAATCAATGCTAACATGCTATTTAGGCTAGCTGTATGTACAGATTGCATCATTATGCCTCATTTGTAGGTATATTTGAGCTCATTTAGTTTCCTTTACTTATTTTTTCTGTGTATCTCATTTATAGTTACGTGACTCATGACACATTATCTGTATGTAATATTGGCTGCATTTTAAGATTTTTTTTGTGTGCCATGTTGTTCCAGAACACAGCAAACATTACTTTGCTTGCCAAAGATTGTACTAAATCTATTAGAAAAAGACAGCCTGCCGTTTCCTTTAACTTGGACACACACATTTATACCTTTGCCATTGAAAGCCAGTAATTTGCAGGAGTTCTCACCTTCTGAGAAGCCTGTGATTTACTAAGGGTTTCTAATGTTGTTAAAATGCGTAAAATAAATATAAAATTTCAACATTTCTGTCAACGAACATTTGCTTCAGCCTCTGACACAGTCATTTTGATAGTAGGCTATTAAGGCTGAATTTCCCCCAGAGATCAATAAAGTACTTTCTATTCTATTCCATTATAGCAAATATAGACACTTGCGTCATGGGTTGCCTTCACTATAAAACTTACACACGGCTTTTCATTTTTTGCGGCTCCAGACAAATTAGTTTTTTGTATTTTTGGTCCAACAGGGCTCTGTCGACTTTTTGGGTTGCCGACCCCTGCCTTAGATAATATGTTTATTCATACAGTATTGTTGCTGGCCTGAAAGAGGTGTGTTTCTAAATTGTGGTTACCCTATTGAGCTAAAGAAGGAGAAAAGAACAATTAAAAAAATCTCAGTGAGATGGATGTGGAGGGAAACTCAAAGCTCTGCAAACCAGAAGCAATCTACAACCACAGTCCTATATACGGTAAATGCTCCATGTAACACCTCAATTTGTTTAACCTCCAAGTCACAGTCGCAATGGGTGGACTGACGGAAGCGTGGCTTCCAATTTGCACCAATAGCCTCTTTAACCCCCAACAAAGATTCCTTCATAGTCATACACAAATGGGAGTGGCACTGGGAGCAAGGTGGGTGAAGTATCTTGCCCAAGGATACACGGTTTAAAGTGGTCTTCCCGCTCTTACTTTGTCGTAGAGGACCTCCAGCTGCTTATCGTCCTCCTTCAACTGCGTCAGCTGGGCCAGTAGCTGACGACCAAAGTGGAAGTAGACCAGGCCAGCCGAGCTGAGCTTGGTGACCCAAGGCTTATCTGGACACAGGCTGTGGAACGTCTCTGCAAACGTTCTGAAAGTTAAGAGGAAAGACAAGACAATGTACTGTTAGTATGGGGCATTAAAAGACACCATTATCCATCCATCCATTTTCTACCGCTTGTCCCTTTCGGGGTTTCGAAGGGTGCTGGACCCTATCTCGGCTGCATTTGGGGGGGAGGCGGTGTACACCCTGGACAAGTCGCCACCTCATCACAGGACCAACATATACACATCCATCCATCCATCCATTTACTACCGTTTGTCCCTTTTTGGGGTCGCGGGGAGTGCTGGAGCCTAGCGCAGCTGCATTCGGGGGGAAGGCGGAGTACACCCAGGACAAGTCGCCATCTCATCGCGGGGGCCAACACACATAGACAACATTCACACATATATATATATGCATATATATGCATATATATATATATATATGCATATATATGCATATATATATATGCATATATATGCATATATATATATGCATATATATGCATATATATATATATATATATATATATATATATATATATATATATATATATATATATATATATATATATATATATATATATATATATATGGTACATTATTAGACTTAGACTTCCTTGTTATTGTCATTCAAATTTGCACTTTACAATACAGATAAAAAATAAATTCTGTTGCATTAGCTCATGGTAGTGCAGGATGAAAGGGCAGATATAAATAAAAAGATTAGTGTACAGATAAATGTACTGCACTTTTGCATATGCATCCACGTTTATGGATGTATGTTATATTGTCTTTATATTCCCGGCTAGCTAATCAATTTTTGGGGGAAATTTGGGGGATTATTATGCTGCATTATATTGCTTTCATTTACTTTCACTTAAGAAAACACACATTTTAAGGTGTTGCAACTTTTATTTTATTTTGTAGTATTAGCAACTTCCTTCCGGTCAACTTCCTTTGTTTTCACTTTATCGAAGTGCGCATGCAAGTGACGTCGATCAATCAATCAAGTCTTCATTTATATATGCTTATTTGAAACTTTCATGCAAAGAGGGAAACCACAACTAAGTCAATTTAGCAAAACTATATTTATTAAACAGTTATTAAGCAGTGGCACAAACATTCATGTCATTTCCAAAACAGAAAGTGCAAGATTGTCAGACTTTTTAAAACAAACTATTAGTGCACTTTTGTGCATGATGTCACTAAGCTTCATGTTAAAATAACACTAAATTAAAGTGCACTTTTTATACAGAACGCCACTACAATAGTTAAAAACAAATAAAGTGCACTTTTGTGCATGATGTCACACAAGATATTTCAAAAAGTGTCAAAGAAAAATGAGCTGCATAAAAGGAAATCAAATGGTATATGTCCTTGTGTGGTAAGTTCCTGCGGACGTTATCTCCTTCTGTTGTTGACTAGTTTTTTCATACGGTGTTGATGTGGAAATGGTTGCTTCGGCATTTTGTTGGTGTGGCACCGAAAGGAGATGTTGACATGCAGAGTTTCAAGCACTCCTTATTCTCTACCGAGTGACTTTTCAAATTATGCTACATTAGCAGTAGGCGCTACTTTTTGTAGCAACGCTTTTGCCACATAATTGTTCAACATCTTCCCGCTTAAAGCCAAACCACCGCAAGACAAATAATTAATTCTTCCTTCATTTGTTACCAGATTCGCACCTTTTCTCTCTTGTAATACCACCCGCACCGCACCAATAGCATCACAGCTAATGTTACCCTGTCGCTACCTGTCCGCTCCGCGGGAGCGTGTGACGTTGCACACATGACGTATGTAAGAGAGTGTGCTTGTTTTAAGTCTCTGTGAGAAGGAGGGACAAGAAAGAGTGGGAATTGCATGCAGTGTAATGCCCGCAGCTAAAAGCAACAGCGTGAGAACGTATACTCAAATATCACGATATAGTCATTTTCTATGTCGCACAGAGAAAAACCCGTGATATATCGAGCATATCAATATATCGCCCAGCCCTACAATCAAGCAATCAGTTTACTTATATAGTCCTTAATCACAAATATCTCAAAGGGCCGCACAAGCCACAATGACAACCTTAGCTTAGATCCCACCAGAGACCACATTGTGGCCGGTGGGCGGTTACACTGGAGTCTGATAAACTTTATTAAAACAGGTTGCGGGTTAGAAAAGCTCCCAGAAATGTCACAATGTACCATACATATTATCTGACAGACTTTGCCAAGTTCTCTGCCATATTATTTGACAGGCACCTTGTAAATAACACGTTTTGTGGCATTTTCTATGTCCAGGCAAACACAGGTACTTTTACTGAGGTTATATAGTAACCCTTACAAGACTAGGTAGGATGTTACACTTACAGTAAAGGAACTTCTGTGTTTACCTTGATATTCTATCTTTCATGTAGGGCTGAGCGTTTATAGCAAACGCCCGAATCACAATTAGTTGAAAGCTTTATCTTGATTTTATTTCATCGACATTCACTGTATTTTTTTGTAGCTAAACCAGTGGTTCTTAACCAGGGTTCGATCGAACCCAAGGGGTTTTGGTGAGTCGACCTCAGGGTTTCGACGGAGATCAAAACACACCCGTAAATACAAACTTCTCCCTGTTGGCATATTACAGATACGGCAACAGCTGACTGATTTGCAGGTGTGTGATTTGTTGTGAGTTTATGCACTGTCTTAGTTTTGTTGTTTGAACAAGGTGATGTTCATGCATGTGCACGGTTCATTTTGTGCACCAGTAAAAACAACATGGTAACACTTTAGTATGGGGAACATATTCACCATTAATTAGTTGCTTATTAACATGCAAATTAGTAACATATTGGTTCTTAACTAGTCATTAAGTACTAATTAATGCCTTATTCGGCATGGCCTTATTATAACCCTAACCCTCTAACCCTGACCCCAACCCTAACCAAATAACTCAATGGTATTTGAATAGGGTTGGGGTCAGGGTTAGAGGGTTAGGGTTATAATAAGGCCATGCCAAATAAGGCATTAATTAGTACTTACCAATTACCGAATTTTCTGGACAGTGCGTCTTATACCCCGGTGCGCCTGATGTAAGGAAAAATTCTGGTTTTGCTTACCGACCTCAAAGTTACTTTATTGGGTACATGGTGTAATGACAAGTGTGACCAGTATATGGCAGTCGAACATAAGAGATACGTATGACTGCAATATAAAGGCAATCACAGACAAGATAGACTGTAATATGACTCACGTAAACAACACCAACACTTTATGTATATGCCATCATCCATCCATCTTCTTCCGCTTATCCGAGGTCCGGTCGCGGGGACAGCAGCCTAAGCAGGGAAGGCCAGACTTTACTCTCCCAAGCCACTTCGTCCAGCTCTTCCCGGGGGATCCCAAGGCGTACCCAGGCCAGCCAGGAGACATAGTCTTCCCAACGTCCTGGATCTTCCTCGTTGTCTACTACCGGTCGGACGTACCCTAAACACTACCCTAGGGAGGCGTTCGGGTGGCATCCTGACCAGATGCTCCTCTCTGAACTGCCACCTTACCGTGGTAGAGGAGTTTGTGTGTCCCAATGATCCTAGGAGCTATGTTGTCCGTGGGCTTCCATGCCCCCTGGTAGGGTCTCCCAAGACAAACAGGTCCTAGGTGAGGGATCAAACAAAAGGCAGCTCGAAGACTTCTATGGGAATGCAAGGACAAAGACTCCGATCTCACTCGCCCAGACGCGGGGACCGAGGCCCCCTTCTGGAGCCAGGCCCAGAGTTGGGGCACGATGGCGAGCGCCTGTCCCCATTGGGCCCTGCCGGGCACAGCCCGAAGAGGCAACCTGGGTCCCCCCTCCATTGGGCTCACCACTCTTGGGGAGGGCCACAGAGGTCTGGTGGGTTGTGAACTGGGCGGAAGCCAGAGGCAGGGCACTTATCTGTCCAATCCTTGGCTACATAAGCTAGCTCTTGGGATGTGGAAAAAAAACATTTAATATGTTCCATTGAAAATATAGAACATTACACACGGCGCTCAAAAATCTATCACAATGTTTTAGTACGGCTTTGGTAAGCTATGAAGCCACACCGCTTGATGTGCTTCAACATAGGAGTGTTATTATGGTGTGTGTATAGGGTAAGACATTATCTGGTGTTTTGTTTCGCAATATTATGCAAAAGGAACTTTACTTACCTTTTGGTACCTGCTGATTTGTATTTGGGATCCGCATAAGTCCTGAAAAATGGAGCGCGTCCGCGCTGAAACCGTCATCGATAAGCTTCTTCTTTTCTCTATGTTCTTATGTGACATTGATCCTCCACTGTTGCTAGTGTAAAGTTCTTACTTATATCTGTCTGTAAACTTGCCATGAAAAAACTAAAACAGGGTTGAGAACCTTTTTGGCTGAGAGAGCCATACAAGCCAAATATTTTAAAATTATTTCCGTGAGAGCCATATATTTTTTTAAGACTGAATACAACTAAATGCGTGCATTTTTAAGTAAGACTAACATTTTTAGAGCATAAGTAGTCTCTTATTCTTTTTGATAACATTGTTATTCTGAAGCTAACCAACAATAAATAAAATACTTCTTACCATTAATGCGACTTCTTGAACAGGTGCGGTAGAAACCGGATGGATGGATTAAAATGCATGAGAATATTTTATATTTTGAACGTTATTTTTGACACTGTGATTACCAGCGGAAGTATTAATTACTTACCGTGTTAAGCAATGTCAGCTAAGATTTATTTGAGAGCCAGGTGCAGTCATCAAAAGAGCCCCATTTGGCTCTAGAGCCATAGGTTCCCCACCCCTGAACTAAAACATACCGGTGTAGTGAGTTTACATTATTCACACAAGGAACTTTAGTTATTAGAGAGTTCTGGTCGGACGTTTTTTCACTGGACACATTTCCGGCGTTGTTGTTGCACTAGTGAGCCACAAATGAGGAGATGCTGCTCTGTGTTTGATTGAAATAAAGTCTGAATGTCATTAAAACAGTTAGCGCCATCTCTTGACACTTCTTTCACTCCCGTCCTTGCACGCTCCACCGCTACAAGAAAGATGACGGGGAAAAGACGCTGTCGAAGTGGAGGCACTTAAATAAGACCGCCCACAAAACGGCGCATCCTGAAGCGACTGTCAAAAACGAACTTGGAGATGATCTGTAAAACATAATCTAATCCATTTTGACCAAAGAACCACCATTACATGTTATGTAGACCACAAGGAAATATTTTACATTTAGAAAAAAACAACAACAACATGAGACCTTTGATGCACCCTATAATCCGCCTTATGTATGAAAAAAGACTGAAAATAGACTATTCATCGGCAGTGCGCCCTATGGTCTGGAAAATACGGTACCTAATTAATCAACAAAGAGACAAACAGAACCCTGCAAAGGATAATCTCCTGGCGGAGGTCCTTAAACTGGTAAACCACTGTAGTTATTTGACTATAGAGGTAGATCAACAGAAGAATTACAATGTGCTAAGTGATACCACTTTGGTTTTTTTTAATTGCACTGCACTGATGTGAAAGGCTGTTTGAGCCCCGGACAGACTATCTACTAAAATATAACATTAAACAAGCTAAGGCACAATAAATAACCATGATAATATCAAACAATATGACTTCAAGTGATTAAAAGGTTTTCATACTGCCTCTAACATTATTGTCTCTGACATCAAATCAATTACATCCATATTTAACATTGCTTGCTTAATATAAAAATCCAATTAAAATGTCCTATTTAGGTTCTAAATATATGATATATGATGTGCTTCACTGGATGTCAACAGCTATAACCCATAAATAGTCCATTAAGTTCTAGTGCCAGTTTGCATGGAGCAACAATGGCGAGACAGCAGGTAGTGGCGTGTTCGCGAGTGCGAGTGCACATAAATAAGCTGCCACGTGCACAGATAGGGGTGGGCTGTGGCGGCACCGAGCCACCGCTGGTCATTTAATTCAGGCTTAATTGGAAGGCGTGCGCTGCGGCGTAGCAGATAAGAGGCTGTCGAATGAATGAGTGACATGTGAGGGAGGTGGGGGGTAATCAAGGCCATTAGGATGGGCATAATTGGCCAAGCTGGGCATCCATGTGCTCATTAACAAGTGAGAAGAATATTTGACGGAAAAAGTAAAGAACTATAAAAAAGATGCTCACAGGAAGAAGGAAAAAAGACCAATAAAAAAACTAAAATGATTTAAATTCTCATTTCCTATTTCATTTAAAGATTACTTAATTGGATTTGGTGGATTTAGTAGTCACTAGAGATGTTCGATAATATCGGCCGTCCGATATTATCGGGCAATAACGCTTGAAAATATAATATTGGAAATTATCGGTATCGGTTTTAAAAAGTACAATTCATGACTCTGTAAAAACGTCGCTGTACGGACTGGTACACGGACGTAGGGAGAAGTACAAAGCGCCAATAAACCCTAAAAGGCACTGCCTTTGCGTGCCAGCCCAGTCACATATCTACAGCTTTTCTCACACACACACACACAAGTGAATGCATTCTTCTTGGTCAACAGCCATACAGGTCACACTGAAGGTGGGCGTATAAACAACTTTAACACTGTTACAAATTTACGCCGCACTTTGAACCAACACCAAACAAGAATGACAAACACATTTCGGGAGAACATCCCCACTGTAACATAAACACAACAGAACAAATACCCAGAACTCCTTGCAGCACTAACTCTTCCGGGACACTACAATATACACCCCCTGCTACTCCCTACCGTCCCCCACGCCCACCTCAACCTCATCATGCTCTCTCAGGGAGAGCATGTCCCAAATTCCAAGCTGCGGTTTTGAGGCATGCTGAAAAAAATAATGCACTTTGTGACTTCAATAATAAATATGGCAGTGCCATGATGGCATTTTTTTTCCATAACTTGAGTTGATTTATTTTGGAAAACCTTGTAACATTGTTTAAAGCATCCAGCGGCGCATCACAACAAAATTAAGCATAATAATGTGTTAATTCCACGACTGTTTTTGTCGGTATCGGTTGATATTGGAATCGGTAATTAAGAGTTGGACAATATCGGAATATTGGCAAAAAAGCCATTATCGGACATCTCTAGTTATTATCACATTGTTGAATGTGCTCAAAAATAATCACACATTTACAGCAAAGTTTAATCCTAAAAATCAAATAAAATTAATAAATGGCCAGACATTGTACTTTTTTGGCAGAAGAAATGTGTTTTATAATAATATTGTCATAGCTACTAAGAGCCATATTATTTTATTTGAGTGTTTAAATATGTTTATCTTCTTACAATTTAATGTGTGGGTTTTTTTTTTTTTCCCCAAATGGTACAAAAAAACTGGTCCACGTGACGTCACGTAAATTCACTTCCTGTTGTAATATTATTAAGTATCGATCAATTAATCTCAGGGCATTTGCAGGAGGCTGCATGTGGATTTGGTCCATGTTTTATCTAAAGTTTTTATGTCCTTTTCCATCCAATGTTCATTAAAACGAAAATCTCTCAGCGTGATGGACCGATGCACCACTGTTTTCTTGGGGGCGACACAGAGTCGTACATACGAATCTGGCATGACAACAACCTATTGTAAGGGCTCGTGCAAAGCCAACAGATCAAATGTGTAGCTAAAACTTATTTTTATTATTTTACATTTTATAATTAGCGTATGGCGTCAGACTGCCGATAAATATGATGAACATTATAAAAAGCACTTCTCACCAAAAACTCGGACATGGGAAGAGTTCGGGGAAGCCATGGAAAACGACTTCCGGACGGCTTCGAAGCGATTCTGGACCACCATACGCCGTCTCAGGAAGGGGAAGCAGTGCACTATCAACACCGTGTATGGTGCGGATGGTGTTCTGCTGACTTCAACTGCGGATGTTGTAGATCGGTGGAGGGAATACTTCGAAGACCTCCTCAATCCCACCAACACGTCTTCCTTTGAGGAAGCGGTGCCTGGAGAATCTGTGGTGGGCTCTCCTATTTCTGGGGCTGAGGTTGCTGAGGTAGTTAGAAAGCTCCTCGGCGGCAAGGCCCCGGGGGTGGATGAGATCCGCCCGGAGTTCCTTAAGGCTCTGGATGTTGTGGGGCTGTCTTGGTTGAGAAGACTCTGCAGCATCGCGTGGACATCGGGGGCGGTACCTTTGGATTGGCAGACCGGGGTGGTGGTCCCTCTCTTTAAGAAGGGGGACCGGAGGGTGTGTTTCAACTATCGTGGGATCACACTCCTCAGCCTTCCCGGTAAGGTTTATTCAGGTGTACTGGAGAGGAGGCTTCGCCGGATAGTCGAACCTCGGATTCAGGAGGAACAGTGTGGTTTTCGTCCTGGTCGTGGAACTGTGGACCAGCTCTATACTCTTGGCAGGGTTCTTGAGAGTGCATGGGAGTTTGCCCAACCAGTCTACATGTGCTTTGTGGACTTGGAGAAGGCATTCGACCGTGTCCCTCGGGAAGTCCTGTGGGGAGTGCTCAGAGAGTATGGGGTACCGGACTGTCTTATTGTGGCAGTCCGCTCCCTGTATGATCAGTGTCAGAGCTTGGTCCGCATTGCTGGCAGTAAGTCGGACACGTTTCCAGTGAGGGTTGGACTCCGCCAAGGCTGTCCTTTGTCACCGATTCTGTTCATAACTTTTATGGACAGAATTTCTAGGCGCAGCCAAGGCGTTGAGGGGATCCGGTTTGGTGGCCACGGGATTGGGTGTCTGCTTTTTGCAGATTATGTAGTCCTGATGGCTTCATCTGGCCAGGATCTTCAGCTCTCACTGGATCGGTTCGCAGCCGAGTGTGAAGCGACCGGAATGAGAATCAGCACCTCCAAGTCCGAGTCCATGGTTCTCGCCCGGAAAAGGGTGGAGTGCCATTTCCGGGTTGGGGAAGAGATCCTGCCTCAAGTGGAGGAGTTCAAGTACCAAGGAGTCTTGTTCACGAGTGGGGGAAGAGTGGATCGTGAGATCGACAGGCGGATCGGTGCGGCGTCTTCAGTAATGCGGATGTTGTACCGATCCGTTGTGGTGAAGAAAGATCTGAGCCGGAAGGCAAAGCTCTCAATTTACCGGTCGATCTACGTTCCCATCCTCACCTATGGTCATGAGCTTTGGGTCATGACCGAAAGGATAAGATCACGGGTACAAGCGGCCGAAATGAGTTTCCTCCGCCGGGTGGCGGGGCTCTCCCTTAGAGATAGGGTGAGAAGCTCTGCCATCCGGGAGGAGCTACACGTAAATCCGCTGCTCCTTCACATCGAGAGGAGCCAGATGAGGTGGTTCGGGCATCTGGTCAGGATGCCACCCGAACGCCTCCTTAGGGAGGTGTTTACGGCACGTCCAGCTGGTAGGAGGCCACGGGGAAGACCCAGGACACGTTGGGAAGACTATGTCTCCCGGCTGGCCTGGGAACGCCTCGGGATCCCCCGGGAAGAGCTAGACGAAGTGGCTGGAGATAGGGAAGTCTGGGCTTCCCTGCTTAGGCTGCTGCCCCCGCGACCCGACCTCGGATAAGCGGAAGATGATGGATGGATGGATGGACTTCTCACCAAATTTTTAAAAAATGTCAAACCTTGAAAACACAACAATTCAAGTAGTTTCAATGTTTTTAATCACCTGTACAAACCCTGATACTATTAACTTTATTTTTGATTGTGTCTGGAAAAAAATAGCTGTGATTAGGGCTGGGCGATAAGGCCTTTTATTAATATCTTGATATTTTTAGGCCATGTAACGATAAACGATATATATCACGATATTTTGCCTTAGCCTTGAATGAACACTTGATGCATATAATCACAGCAGTATAATGATTGTAAATGGTAAATAGGTTGTACTTGTATACCGCTTTTCTACCTTCAAGGTACTCAAAGCGCTTTGAGACTACTTCCACATTTACCCATTCACACACACATTCACACAATGCAAGGCGCCAACCAGCACCCATCAGGAGCAAAGGTGAAGTGTCTTGCTCAGGACACAACGGACGTGACGAAGTTGGTACTAGGTGGGATTTGAACCAGGGACCCTCGGGTTGCGCACGGCCACTCTCACACTGCGCCACGCCTGCCCTTTGTGTCTACATTAAAACATTATTGTTTCAAAAAAAAAGTGCAAGATTGTCAGACATTTTAAAATAAGCTATTAGTGCACTTTTGTGCATGATGTCACTAAGATGACATAGCAACACTAAATTAAAGTGCACTTTTTGTACAGAACGCCGCTACAATAGTTAAAAACAAATAAAGTGCACTTTTGTGCAAGATGTCACACAAAATATTTCAATAAGTATCAAATAAAAATTAGCTGCGGAATAGGAAATCATATAGTGTATGTCCTTCGTTTTGTGGTAGGTTCGTTTGGACGTTATCTCCTGTTGATTTTTTTTTCATACATGTTGATCTGGAAATTGTTGCTTCGGCATTTTGTTGGTGTGGCACCAAACGGAGAAGTTGACATTCAGTTTCAAGCACTCCTTATTCTCTAGCGGGTGACTTTTCAAATGATGCTACAAATTAGAATGCTGCTACTTTTTGTAGCAACGTTTTGCCCCATAATAGTTCAACATATTCCCGCTTGAAACCAAATCACCACCAGACGATGCACTTCGTGCTGTTTTTCTTGGAATTAATTCTTCCTTCATTTGTTACCAGATTTGCACCTTCTCTCTCTCGTATTACCACTCGCAACGCACCGTTAGCGCCACAGCTAATGTTAACCATGTAGCTACCTCTCTGCTCGGGGAGGGCGTGTGACGTATGTAAGAAGGTGCGCTTGTTTATGTCTCTGTAAGAAGGAGAGAGAAGAAAGAGTGGGAAACGCATCTGGTGTAATGCCCACAGCTAAAAGCAACTGTGTGAGAACATATGCTCGAATATCACGATATAGTAGCTGTATGTACATATTGCATCATTATGCCTTATTTGTAGCTATATTTGCATCCAACCTTTCCCTCCACCCACATTTAATGCCAAACAAACACATACCAATCAACGGATTCAAGTTGCACCAGTGTTCAAAAGATGCGAAAGTCCCTTGTTTGTTCTGTTCTGTCCTAGCATCGCTACCGACAATAGCGATGCTACAACAGAGATGTGTGGATATCCTGCGACACTCAAAGCAGATGCATTTCCAACGATAAAGTCAACGAAATCACAAAGGTGAGTTTTGTTGATGTTATTGACTTATGTGCTAATCAGACATATTTGCGCACGGCATGACTGCAAGCTAATCGATGCTAACATGCTATTTAGGCTAGCTGTATGTACATATTACATCATTATGCCTCATTTGTAGCTCTATTTTCATCCAGCCTTTCCCTCCACCCACATTTAATGCCAAACAAACACATACCAATCGACTGATTCAAGTTGCACCAGTTGTCAAAAAATTCAATCGTTGGTTAAAAGGCGATCGCCGAATTTGTCCTCGTTGCCGTTGTATGTCGTGATATGGCTCAATAGCTTCAGTTTCTTCTTCAATTTTGTTTTCGCTACCTGCCTCCACACTCCAACCATCCGTTTCAATACATGCGTGATCTGTTAAATCGCTTAAGCCGCTGAAATCCGAGTCGGAAAAACCGAGCTAATGTCGCTATATCTTTCTGTTCCATCCGCCGTGTTTGTTTGTATTGGCATCACGCAGTGAAGTCACAGGAAAATGGACGGGTGGATATAGCGATGGTGAAAATCAGACACTTTGAAGCAGTTTTTCGGGATATTGCGTGATGGGTAAAATTTTGAAAAAAACTTTGAAAAATTAAATAAGCCACTGGGAACTGATTTTTATTGGTTTTAACCCTTCTGAAATTGTGATAATGTTCCCCTTTAAATGTAGGTTGAAATCACCAAAAATGCTCTTCAACTGTCATCTACATCTGTTTTAGTGTTACTGAATCTCTCCCATAGCAACTTCACGTGCACTGCAGCCCACTTAGACCGTTCACAACCATTGAGCCCCTCCAACGGAGCAAACGTGAGCGAACACCCACATTCTCTGTTGGCCCGAGGCAGTGTCGTGGCAGCCCGTGTGCCTCGAGAACACACAGCAGGGAGGGCGATCAATAGAAGAGCACTAATTATCACTCGCCTCCTGCCAGGAACGGGGAGCCAGTATGTCTTTATCATATGGTCGGGGAGAGTGGAGAACAAATAAACCAATAGCTAATTATCATCAGAGTGCCATGATGACCACTCACCTGTGACGGGCTGATGAAAGCTATGATTCTGTAGGGAAATAAGCGGAAATAAAGCCTCGGTTTCACACCCCCTGCAATTAGGGAACGGTGGTAGACATGCAAAAGCATTTCTGAATAATACCAGCCTTGATGTTGGAAGCGAAAATGATTGAAACCTAACTAGATTAATTTATATCAAAATAATGTTGAGTACATCCTTTTTGTCTTTATTTACATGACAATATAGCACTTCTTGGCCCACAGTCAATGTTTGCCGTGTGGGTAAAGTTGAGTTAAAAGTTAAAGTACCACTGATAGTCACACACACCCTAGGTGTGGTGAAATTACCCTGTGCATTTGACCCATCCCCTTGTTCCACCCCCAGGGAGGTGAGGGGAGCAGTGAGCAGCAGCGGTGGCCGCGCTCAGGAATCATTTTGGTGATTGAACCCCTAATTCAAACCCTTGATGCCGAGTGCCAAGCAAGCTTCTATAACAGCGTTTTCCAGTTAGTCATTTCTTGTGGCGGGCCGCTTAAACAAAATTTTGCAACTCCACATGTAAAAAAAAAAATACACACACACATATATATATGTATATATATATATATATATATACACACACATACACATATATACATATATATATATATATATATATATATATATATATATATATATATATATATTTATTTACACATACATATACACACATAGATACATATATACATATATATACACACATACATATATATTCCCTTTCGGGGTCGCTGGCGCCTATCTCAGCTACAATCGGGCGGAAGGCAGGTACACCCTGGACAAGTCGCCACCTCATCGCAGGGCTAACACAGATAGACAGACAACATTCACACTCACATTCATACACTAGGGCCAATTTAGTGTTGCCAATCAACCTATCCCCAGGTGCATGTCTTTGGAAGTGGGAGGAAGCCGGAGTACCCAGAGGGAACCCAGGCATTCACGGGGAGAACATGCAAACTTCACACAGAAAGATCCCGAGCCTGGATTTGAACCCAGGACTGCAGGAACTTCGTATTGTGAGGCAAACGCACTAACCCCTCTGCCACCGTGAAGGGAATAAGCGGTAGAAAATGGATGGATGGATGGATACATATATATGTATATATATACATATATATATATATATATATATATATATATATATATATATATATATATATATATATATATATATATATATATATATATATATATATATATATATACACACATATATATATATATATATATATATACATATATATATATATATATATATATATTATATATATATACACATACATATATATACACTAGAGATGCGCGGATAGGCAATTATATCATCCGCATCACCAAAGTCGTCATCCACCCGCCGTCCACCCGAACCAACATTTTATCAGAACCGCAACCGCTTGCCACCCGCCCGCTGAAATACCTCAGAGGTCGGCCACCTTTACCACTCACAGAGCTATTTAAACCCGTTTCACAGAGTAATGAAGACAATGGGAGCTGCTAACGTTCTCGCGAATATCCAATGGCGTTCATCCTGATGACAAGAATATGGTCATGCTGTGAAGCCATTGCTTTTGACACCTTCAAAAACATGTACAAACCGATTGTTAGTCCGGCAACATGTTGTGTGCAGCTTCCGCAATCACACGTACAAGATTGAAAGGCATACTGGGTGATACAGAGAACACTGATGGTTGTGATATAAACAACTTTAACACTTACTAATATGCGCCACGCTGTGAAGCCACGCCAAAAAAGATTGACAAACACATTTCGGGGGAACATCCTCACAGTAACACAACATAAACGCAAAACAACAAATACCCAGAATCCTTTGTATCCATGAGACTGCCTGAATATATTTTACAAACGCGCGCCCCCCAACCCCGCCCACCTTACCGACACACACGGGGGGGAGGGGGTGTATAAAATAGTCAGGAATTTCATGGATACAAAGGATTCTGGGTATTTGTTGTGTTGTGTTTATGTTGTGTTACTGAGAGGATGTTCTCCCGAAATTTGTTTGTCAATCTTGTTTGGTGTGTCTTCACAGCGTGGCGCATATTACTAAGAGTGTTAAAATTGTTTATATCACAACCATTAATGTACTCTGTGTCACCCAGTATGCCTTGCAGTCGTGTGTGTGTGTCTGCGGAAACCACACACAACATGTTGCTGGACTGACAAGCAGATCGTACATGCTGTAGAAGGCGACAAAGCCAGTGGCTTCATAGCACGCACTAATACTTATTAACTGGGTGACTGGCGGCAGTCACTCTAGAGAATATTAGCGTCTCCTATTGTCTTCTTCGCTTTGTGACACGGGTCTTAAATGGCTCTTTGAATGGTAAAGAATACCGATCCCAGAACCATGTATATCAAATATTTCCGGATGGTTCAACCGCCACCCGCCCGAATCTAATTAAAATTTATTTTTTCTTCATGTCACCTGCCCGACCCGCGGTTAATCCGCCGACTCCGCGGATGAGAGGTCCGCATATACTGAAAACGGACGTCTGCTAGGCTCGTGCGTGCAAAGTTCCAATTGTATGACAGCTTACTAGTTCGTAGGGCTGGGCGATAAAATTATATCAATATACCTTATTTTTCGGATTATAAATCGCTCCGTAGTATACGTCGCACCTGCCGAAAATGCATTATAAAAAAGGAAAAAAACATATATATATACACATTATATATATATATATAATATATATATATATATATATATATATATTATATATTATATATATATATATGTCGCACTGGAGTATGAGTCGCATTTTTGGGGGAAATTTATTTGATAAAATCCAACACCAAGAATTGACAATCGAAAGGCAATTTAAAATAAATAAAGAATAGTGAACAACAGGCAGAATAAGTGTAAATTATATGGCGCATAAATAACCAACTGAGAACGTGCCTGGTATGTTAACGTAAAATATTATGGTAAGAATCATTCAAATAACTATAACATATAAAACATGCTATATATATACCAAATAATCTGTCACTCCTAATCGATAAATCCAATGAAATCTTCCTCGATGTCGCTTCCTCTTGTTGTTTTCTGCTGCATATTTCACTACGTCCAGTTTGTAATCTGCAGTACATGATTTCCTTTTCGGTTCAATTTTTGTTCAGCCCTTCCTCAGTTTTTATAGGTTACCGCCAACGATGAAATGATCCATATTAATAGCTACGGCAGTAGCATATAACATATAGCAGTTAGCGTTCCATGACCCACATTGCACTTCTGCCATGACCCTCCCCCGCCGAATTCTTATTGGTTGCCGTGTATGTGACGATTGCTGACGTGTGTGACGATTGCTGACATTTTCTTTGTCTCTTCCGTGAATGATATGAATAATATTTGATATTTTACGGTAATGTGTTAATAATTTCACACATAAGTCGCTCCGGAGTATATGTCGCACCCCCGGCCAAACTATGAAAAAACTGCGACTTATAGTCCAAAAAATACAGTACATTGCAAATTACACGTAAACTATTTTAATTTTAAAAAATATGTTTGATAAAACATTCCATAAACATTTTTTTTTTTGTCAGAAGAAGACAGGTTGGTTGCATGTAATAAGGCACTTGCCGACCAAGCGACGCAGTAAGTAATCACTTATTAGTGGGAGTGACCAGGTAACTATGAAGTTTAGTTGCGCCGTCTTGTCTAGCCCTTAAGTCATTGCAACTGCATGTAGTGAGAAGAGTAACTAAAAATGAGTGCTGCAGGAAGTGAAAAAATTCTCGATAAAACAAAAAGTCACCTCCACAGTAGTGTATTTGTTGAATTTTTTAAACTGACAGTAGTCAGACCAAAGCGCGTGTAATCAGTAATACCACACCACCTTTGCCGCGCTCGCCCTTGAGCACAGCAGGCAGTAAACCTTTAGAAAAATAGTTCTCAGGTTTCTCTATTTTCAGATATTCACTATTTCATTACACTTTACTAAGCATTTCTTACATATTCCTTATATGTGTAAGGAAGTAGGGCTGGGCGATATATCACAGGTTTGTCTCTGTGCGATATAGAAAATGACTGTATCGTGATGTTGGAGTATCTCACGCAGTTGCTTTTAGGTGCGGGCATTACATTACAGGCGTTTCTCACTCTTTATTGTCTCTCATTCGCACATATACAAAACAAGCGCACCTTCATACATACAGTTCTGATCAAAATTATTCAACCCCCACACAATTTTGGTGTTTTAGCAAGTTGGACATTTATTACGTATTTTGTTTATAGTCATATCAAATAAAGATGTGTCAAATAGACAGATGCAACTTAAAATGTAACACTGTATTTTACAAAATACCAAAAAAGGACATTTTTCTTAATATCTCATTGACAAAATTGTTCAACCCCCTAGTTACATGCATCTTTAGTACTTAGTAGAACACCCTTTGGCAGTAATTACATCCTTCAAACGTGATCCATAACCGGACACGGGCTTCTTGCAACGATCTACAGGCATTTTAGCCCATTCCTCTTGGGCAAAGGCCTCCAGTTCATTCATATTCTTGGGCTTGCGTGCTGCAACTGCCTTCTTCAAGTCCCACCACAGGTTTTCCATAGGATTCGGGTCTGGCGACTGTGAAGGCCACTCCAGAGTCTTCCAGCCCTTCTTCTGCAACCACTCTGATGTTGTTTTGGAGGTATGCTTGGGATCGTTGTCCTGTTGGAAGGTCCAACGTTTCCCAAGCCTCAGCTTTATCACTGACTTCATGACATTTGCAGCTAATATATCCTGGTAGGAAGTAGAATTCATAATGCCTTGAACGCCCTGGAGATTCCCGGTACCTGAGGCAGAGAAACAGCCCCAGAGCATGATTGACACCCCCACCATGCTTAACAGTAGGCAAGGTGTTCTTCTCTTTGTAAGCTTCATTTTTTCTCCTCCAGACATAATGTTGATTCATAGGCCCAAAGAGTTCCACTTTTATCTCATCACTCCATAGAACAGTTTCCCAAAACATTTGGGGCTTGTCCAGATGACTTGTGGCATACTGGAGTCTATTTTTCTTGTGCCTGGTAGTCAGAAGTGGAGTGCGCCTGGGAGTTCTGGCATGGAGGCCTTCATCTCGTTGTGCGCGCCTTATTGTCTGGGACGAAACCTGCGTTCCCCCCTCTGCAATGTCCCGTTGTAGTTCCTCAGCTGTTACTTGGGGGTTTTTCACCACTGTACGCTTCAAATACCGGACAGCAGTTGCACACAGCATCCTCTTTCTACCACGCCGAGGTAGTGTTTCCACTGTGCCTTTAGCTTTAAACTTGCAAAATATGCTCCCAATTGTGCCTCTTGGAATGTGTAATGTCTTTGCTATTTTCTTATATCCATATCCTTTCTTGTGAAGAGAAATTACCTCCTCTCTTGACTTCTTTGACCACTCCCTGGACTTCACCATGTTGCAAATACACCATTGACCATCTACAAGAAGCTGAGCGTCACAGTCTTTTTCAATCAGTTTAATTGTTGCTCGTTCTGGTTCTAATCAGATCTACAGGTGTTTTCAACACCTGATTGAAAAGACCTTATTCAAATTCTGTTCTTAAGAGTTATGATCTTCAAGGGGTTGAATAATTTTGTCAATGAGATATTAAGAGAAATGACACTGTTTGGTATGTTACAAAATATAATGTTGTAAATCAAGTTGCATTTGTCTATTTAATGCATCTTTATTTGATATGACTATAAACAAAATACAGAATAAATGACCAACTTGCTAAAACCCCAAAATTGTGGGGGGGTTGAATAATTTTGATCACAACTGTAGTTGTTTTATTTGTTTACAGTTCAGACTGGATTTTTTTTTTGTGCGCGGCATAGATTTGTTGTGCGAAGAGGATGCGTCAGCAGTGCGCAATTTCGCAGGCACGCACCTTAGAGGGAACGTTGGACATAAATAAAAATCTCTACCATGCCTTGTTTTTCAATTTTGGGGACAGATGGGAATCCCAAATACACAAAAGCAGGTACCAACAAGTAAGAAAGTAGGTTGTGCATTATAGGATCCCAACTAAAGGTGTTTGAGATAAGAAAAAAGAAAAAGACTTGAAAATATATAGGGTTTGTACACCTTTTCCATAGCTAAATTCAAGCACATTTTAAGGACTTTCAAGATCAATTTTCCAGTTTTTCCAGTAACCTTCAAAAGGCGAAGACCAGTGTGAATCAATCCATAGCTTTGTTGTTTGAGGTCACCAAAGGGTGGAAATTGACGATGAATCTGCTAAAACCTCAGCCTAACATTGAACCAGGAGTTATCATTCACTGAAAATGAAGCAGTGTTTCTGTAGACTATTCAATGTCATTGGTGTTTGCAAACATGTATCCATTTGTGTTGTTTTTCTAACATAGTCTTCCCAACGTGTCCTGGGTCTTCCCCATGGCCTCCTACCGGTTGGACGTGCCCTAAACACCTCCCTAGGGAGGCGTTCGAGTGGCATCCTGACCAGATGGCCGAACCACCTCATCTGGCTCCTCTCGATGTGGAGGAGCAGCGGCTTTACTTTGAGTTCCTCCCGGATGACAGAGCTTCTCACCCTATCTCTAAGGGAGAGCCCCGCCACACGGCGGAGGAAACTCATTTCGGCCGCTTGTATCCGTGATCTTATCCTTAAGGTCATGATCCAAAGTTCATGACCATAGGTGAGGATGAGAACGTAGATCGACCGGTAAATTGAGAGCTTTGCCTTCCGGCTCAGCTCCTTCTTCACCACAACGGATCGGTACAACGTCCGCATTACTGAAGACGCCGCACCGCACTGTTCCCTCACTCTTCCCTCACTCGTGAACAAGACTCCTAGGCACTTGAAGTCCTCCACTTGGGGCAGGGTCTCGTCCTCAACCCGGAGATGGCATTCCACCCTTTTCCGGGCGAGAACCATGGACTCGGACTTGGAGGTGCTGAATCTCGTTCCGGTCGCTTCACACTCGTCTGCGAACCGATCCAGTGAGAGCTGAAGATCCCGGCCAGATGAAGCAAACAGGACCACATCATCTGCAAAAAGCAGAGACCTAATCCCGCGGCCACCAAACCGGAACCCCTCAACGCCTTGACTGCGCCTAGAAATTATGTCCATAAAAGTTATGAACAGAATCGGTGAAAAAAGGACAGCCTTGGCTGAGTCCAACCCTCACTGGAAATGTGTTTGACTTACTGTCGGCAATGCGGACCAAGCTCTGACACTGATCGTACAGGGAGCAGACCGCCACAATAAGACAATCCGATACCCCATACTCTCTGAGCACTCCCCAGAGGAATTCCAGAGGGACATGGTCGAATGCCTTCTCCAAGTCCACAAAGCACATGTAGACTGGTTAGGCAAACTCCCATGCACCCTCAAGAACCCTGCCGAGAATATAGAGCTGGTCCACAGTTCCACGACCAGGACGAAAACCACACTGTTCCTCCTGAATCCGAGGTTCGACTATTTGGCGTAGCCTCCTCTCCAGTACACCTGAATAAACCTTTACGGAAAGGCTGAGGAGTGTGATCCCACAATAGTTGGAACACATCGTCCGGTCCCCCTTCTTAAAGAGAGGAACCACCACCCCGGTCTGCCAATCCAGACGTACCGCCCCCGATGTCCACGAGATGCTGCAGAGTCTTGTCAGCCAAGACAGCCCCACAACATCCAGAGCCTTAAAGAACTCCGGGCGGGTCTCATCCACCCCCGGGGCCTTGCAACCGAGGAGCTTTTTAACTACCTCAGCAACCTCAGCCCCAGAAATAGGAGAGCCCACCACAGATTCCCCAGGCACTGCTTCCTCGTAGGAAGACGTGTTGGTGGGATTGAGGAGGTCTTTGAAGTATTCCTTCCACCTATCCACAACATCCGCAGTTGAGGTCAGCAAAACACCATCCACACTATACACGGTGTTGATAGTGCACTGCTTCCCCTTCCTGAGGCGGCGGACGGTGGTCCAGAATCGCTTCGAAGCCGTCCGGAAGTCGTTTTCCATGGCTTCCCCGAACTTCTCCCATGTCCGAGTTTTTGCCTCCGCGACCGCTGAAGCTGCACACCGCTTGGCCTGTCGGTAACCGTCCACTGCCTCCGGAGTCCTATGAGCCAAAAGAACCCGATAGGACTCCTCCTTCAGCTTGACGGCATCCCTCACCGCTGGTGTCCACCAACGGGTTTTAGGATTACCGCCCCGACAAGCACCAACTAACTTGCAGACACAGCTCCAATCATCCGCCTCGACAATAGAGGTGCGGAACATGGTCCACTCGGACTCAATGTCCAGCACCTCCCTCATGACATGTTCAAAATTCTTCCGGAGGGGGGAATTGAAACTCTCTCTGACAGGAGACTCTGCCAGATGTTCCCGGCAGACCCTCACAATGCGTTTGGGCCTGCCAGGTCTGTCCGGCATCCTCCCCCACCATCGCAGCCAACTCACCGCCAGGTGGTGATCGGTAGAAAGCTCCGCCCCTCTCTTCACCCGAGTGTCCAAAACATGAGGCCGCAAATCCGATGACACAACTACAAAGTCGATCATGGAACCGCGGCCTAAGGTGTCCTGGTGCCAAGTGCACATATGGACACCCTTATGTTTGAACATGGTGTTTGTTCTGGACAATCCGTGACGAGCACAAAAGTCAAATAACAAAACACCACTCAGGTTTAGATACAGGCGGCCATTCTTCCCAATCACGGCTCTCCAGGTTTCACTGCCGTTGCCAACATGAGCGTTGAAGTCCCACAGTAGGACGAGGGAATTACCCGGGGGAGCACTTTCCAGTAGTTTCTCGAGTGTACCCAAAAAGGGTGGGTACTCTGAACTGCTGTTTGGTGCATAAGCACAAACAACAGTCAGGACCCGTCTCCCCACCCAAAGGCGGAGGGAAGCTACCCTCTCGTCCACTGGGTTGAACTCAAACGTGCAGGCTTTGAGCCGGGGGGCAACAAGAATTGCCACCCCAGCCCACCGCCTCTCACTGCCGGCAACGCCAGAGTGGAAGAGAGTCCAGCCCCTCTCAAGAGAACTGGTTCCAGAGCCCTTGCTGTGCGTCGAGGTGAGGCCGACTATATCCAGCCGGAACTTCTGTACCTCGTGCACTAGCTCAGGCTCCTTCCCCCCCAGTGAGGTGACGTTCCACATCCCAAGAGCTAGCTTATGTAGCCGAGGATCGGACCGCCAAGTGCTCTGCCTTCGGCTTCCGCCCAGCTCACAATGCACCCGACCTCTATGGCCCCTCCCATGAGTGGTGAGCCCATTGGAGGGATGACCCACGTTGCCTCTTCGGGCTGTGCCCGACCGGGCCCCATGGGAACAGGCTCGGCCACCAGGCGCTCACCATCGTGCCCCAACTCCGGGCCTGTCTCCAGAGTGGGGCCCCGGTGACCCGCGTCCGGGCGAGGGAAATCTGAGGCCATTATGTTGTAATTACATTGACGTCGTTGAGCTGCTCTTTGTCTGATCCCTCACCTAGGACCTGTTTGTCTTGGGAGACCCTACCAGGGGGCATAAAAGCCCCCGGACAACATAGCTCCTAGGATCATTGGGACACGCAAACTCCTCTACCACGATAAGGTGGCAGCTTTTATGGTTTTAATTCCATTTAAATGTTACCAATGAAAATGAAATCAGATGACTAAACACGAAAATATAAATGTCAACTTCTTCACAACCTTGCAACTGTAGGCTAGCCATGGCATTCAGTGTTTACCTTAGGCATTGTATGCACTAATGTCGGATGAGCTTTTATTTTTAGTTGAGGGAAGTTCTAAACATTCTAATTTAGTATTGACAAACAAATAAGGGGTAGAAAATGGATGGATGGAGGGCAAACACTCGCTTTTCTCTTTTCACAGCTTGTAATAACTGTCCGTAATTTTCATGTAATCTCACGCTGATCTCACAGTTTAGGTCTAGCATGTACCTTTTGGTACATGCTAGACCTAAAAACTTTACCTAACGTTAGTTAACTTGTAGGCCTAGTAATCTCTGTGGCTTACCTTTCATATGACTCAAGAGAGCAGACTCTCCCATTGCGAGAAGCTGGATTTCCTTTTTGCACACTTTGCAGCGTGGATTGTGCTGAAAATGTTAATTTCCCCTCGGGGATTAATAAAGTATTTCTGATTCTGATTTGGTCCACGTTTTATCCAAAGTTTGCATTTGTCATTCTCCATCCAATGTTCATTAAAACGACAACCTCCCGGCATGGTGGACCCAGAGCCGTATATACGGCTCTGGCATGACAACAACCTAATGTAAGAACTCCTGCAAAGCCAACAGATCAAGCATGTAGCTTTCATTTTTAAGGGAATTTATTTAATTTTTTTCCATTTTATAATTAGCCCTATTCAGTCAGAATGCAGAAAAATATGATGAACATTTCCAAGCATTTCACCCAAAATTACAGCATTTTTCAAACCTTGAAAACACAACATTAAAATCCAAGCCTTTTCAAGGTTTTTAAGCACCCGTACGAACCCTGATTATAAGAAAAGTCAAATATAATCTCCAATCTTTAAAAAAAAAAAAAAAACAATTAGCTTTGCTCAATTCTTCAGCAAAACGAAAACACAAAAGAACACAATGTGAAATAAAGCGCCCTGGTTTAAGATGACATGTTTAAAGGTCAGCAGCAACATGGAAATAATTGACCTTTAACAATGGTGTTTTCATAGGCAAACCTTGTTATAGGACATACTGTACACACAAAGATGTTAGCAAGAAACACCATGATACTTTGACAGGCTGTATTCTGAAAATTACTTTTAAAAAGTCATTAATTATAGTTACTTGTTACTTTACTAAAAATGTGACTAAATTACTAATGGAACTACTCTTCAATAAATATAAAAAATTGCAAATTGGAACACAATCGCAATTTTGGAGAGAAAACTCACAATTTATTTTTATTGTTAAAGTCATGCAGCCCTTATTCTCACCTATTTTGGTTTATATGGTCCTAGCCCATCATCTGAACACCATATTTATCTTTGACAGCGCATACATCTCAGTCCCAATACTTGGAACCGTAAACAATTTAGAAACTGTACATCAACCCCTCTGACAAGGCTTCTCCCAGCAGACTAATAAGCTGGAACCATAGCTGCGCGGTCACCCTCTAGCTGCTCGTACATCACTGAAGCCTACCTCTGATGGTGATCATAGCGATGCCTCTTTGGGTCAAACACTCCTCCCACATCTACAACGATGTCACAGTCCGCCAGCAGTGTGGGGTCCCTGGTCCGTACAATCTCTGCATCCTGTGCAACAAATGGAAAGGAAGGTACAATTACCGAACAGACAGTGTTCAAAAATGACAAAATGATATTTAAATGATCCAAATGTCCTATTTTGGGTTTCCAAGCCATCTGAATCTAAGAGGCATCTGGAATCAAATGAATCCCTTCACAGTTGAATGTGGGGGCCTAAATGGTCACAAAGGAGGCAGAGTTTTAAGCCAAATCAATCATTAGGAAACCTTGTAGGCTCATTGGACACTTTATTAGGAACACCTGCTGGCAAACAGACTATGAAAAATTCAGCTAGTTTTGATTGACACTGTCAGGGATGTGTTATTTTACCAACATCAGGGTTGTAGAGTTCAAGCATTTCACTCGCATGTGAGTCTAAAAATAGATTGCGCAACTAAAAAAAAATAAAAAGGGAGTGCTCGTGAGAGTATGGATTTCAACCCTTTCATTCAAATTTTTGCTCTAAAAATATATCCATAAAAAATGGATCAAACAAGGGTAAGTGTACCATATATACAAACATAATAGAATTATAGTATTGAACTATAAAATAAGGTGTTTCAGAATCATTATTCAACAGGAAATAAACAACAATTAACATAGAAACCAGAACATTGCAGGTCATAATTGTCATCCGTGTGAATTGTATTTGATATTTGTATTCATTTAGACCAGGGGTGTCTAAACTACGACTCTTGACCAAGTGCAGCCCGTCAGCGTTGTCAGTCTGGCCCTTGAGACACCCTGAGTTAAATTTGAAGATTGTCCCACGGGGTGTCCAGAGTTACATTTCAACTGTTCCACTGTCAAAACATTCCTCTTCATCCGGACAAAAAACAAAGTTGTTTTTTGAAATGTAAAAATTCCCAAATTTGCCAGAATTTCAGGTTTTTGGGACATTTTTTCAAACTGTCACCATTTCTACATGTTTCAACCAATTCAAACCATTCCACCTTCAACACATTCCACCATTCTGGAAGTTCAAACTATCATGTTTCCATGCTTAAAACAATTCCAGGATTTTCTAGAATTCCTGCTTTTCCAAAGCACTATTTCCACCCTTTTTTCTGGCTACTAGTCCTTCCACATTTTTCAACGCATTTCAACCATTCCACCGTCAAAACATTCCTTTTAATCAGGACAAAAAAAACAAAGTTGTTTTTTGAAACGTAAAAATTCCCAGATTTACCAGAATTTCAGGTTTTTGGGGAAATTGTTTTCAAACTTTCACCATTTCCACGTTTCAACCAATTCTTACGTACATATTGTGCTATCTTGCACACTTTTCACATTTATTTCAGTTATTTCTGTTATTTTATTTCTGCCAAATTACTTAGCAATGCTTTCACATGCACATTCAATTTCTACTTGAAGTCCATCAAATAGTGTTTTCATTTACAATAATGTTTCTTCTACAATATTTATTAAAATTATAAACAATAAAGGCTTAACATATCTCACTGTGCATGTAGTTACTTACTAAATGTCACATTTTTGTGTAATTTGCAAAGGATTAAATTCTACATAAACATTTAAAAGTATTATATTTAATTAGAAAAAAGTATTTGTTTCTTCTATGCTACTTAAGTGCCTCTTGACACCTCACCATAGGCTTTGTAAGGTCCACCCTTTTTTCCGCAAAAAATAATCGATAAGATAACAGTTCAACGACTCGTTAAGCAGACTCGACAGTGGAATCGTAAACGGTAAAATCTTATGAATTCCGATCCCTAATGATGGATAATATGCAAAACACTCTCTACACACTTTGTTTGGCGCATTTTGTTCTATCAGTGTGGACAACGTTAGTAATGTTAGTCAATAACCATGGGGTTTATATTACGTTATTAGCATAGCATCAATCTATATGTCTTAACTCCGACAACATTTCCTGCTAATGGTGCAAATGACCTACTCAGTTGCCTAGTGACCTGCTCAGTGGCCTAGTGGTTAGAGTGTCCGCTCTGAGATTGGTAGGTTGTGAGTTCAAATCCCGGCCAAAGACTATAAAAATGGGACCCATTACCTCCCTGCTTGGCACTCAGCATTAAGGTTTGGAATTGGGGGTTAAATCACCATAAATGATTAACGGGCGCGGCACCGCTGCTGCCCACTGCTACCATCACCTCCCAGGGGATGATCAAGGGTGATGGGTCAAATGCAGAGAATAATTTCGCCACATCTAGTATGTTTGTGACAATCATTGGTACTTTAACTTTTCACTTTAACTTTAACTTTACACCATCACCATCACAAAAAGTTAACGGACATGTGGCAAACAACACACAACCCGCCCACTGAGCTATGTGGGCATTATAAAAAAAAATTGTTTTAAAAGAAAATGCACCGTACATAATTTTAAATTACACCCATTTAAATCCACTGCAAAGCATTGGTTAGGGATGGGAATCGAAAACCAATGCATCACTTGCCATGTATTCAAACGGTTCTCTTATTGATCCTTCTCGGTGGGAATGGCGGAGCCCTGGTGCAACAAACGCTCTAAAGTTCGACAGCACGGCTTTTAATAATTTTAAGTATGAATGGTAAAATTCTGAACGGTTAGTAATACTGTTTTAATTTTTAATGACCGAAACACTGTCATTTATTAATACATTTTAGGCAACACCGCTTACTACCTAGAACCAAAGCCACAGCAACGCTGACGCATGCGTACTAGCGTCGTTTGGCTTGAATATCATGGTGGAAAAAACTACACTGACTTTGCTCCGAAGATTTCCCCTCGGAGTAAAAAGAGCAAAGAGCTTGGTTTAACTTCATTTTCCCCATCGCTTCATTTCCTTGGAGTCTGGGCGAACATTTAAGAGCGCACTGCTGTGTTTAGATGGAGACAGGTGTGGACTATATTGGAGACGGATCCATCTGTCCCACACTAAAAGTACACAGTGAAGTAGAAAACAATTTTAAGTTGCTTTTATTTTCTCATTACAGCGTCTATCAGCTGTGACTGAGAGCTAACGAGGGGAGGAAACATGCAGCAGGCGATGTGACGTGAACGTTGCCAAAACTTGTTTATAAAGTCTTAAGTTTTTTTCTGGGATGCTCACTCATGGTTTGTTTAACTGCAAACTGTATCAGTGTTCAAGTAACATAAATTTTAGCTAAAGTGGTTTTTCACCTCATCGAACTGAATGCAGGCTGTGAAGTTTGTGTATTCGATTTGAGAGGTATTACTCCTGTTTATTTTTGTTGGCCAAACAGTTGCACTTAATCACTAGAGAAGAACAAAGCTGTTTTATTAGACGTCATTTTCATTAGCCAAACTGCTTTGAGTTTTATATTGATATCAAAAAGTAAACACCATGTTTTTTTACATTACATGTGTTTTTTTCACAGGTATTACTTTAAAAAAACATTCATGTGACCCATCATTTTATTAATCTTTTATTGTGTATAGTTAATTCCTATATGACATATTTCTGCTCCAACTCTGAATGGATCTGTCCCAATTCATTATCTACATGTACATATATATGTGCATAACTTAAACAAAATACCTCCCTTCATTAAAATGTAAAAATAGAGATTAAGGCATCATGTAATGACAACAAGCTGATAGAATTAATGGACAAAAATAAAAACTTGTCTTTAGATATGGATAACTTCTATCTACAGGCTTTTTATTAGACATTACAAATGCCGTGATGGTATTGCGTTCACACCTCACCCCAACACTGCTTTACCTAAAATCAGTATTCATGACTTCAGTATTGAGAAAAAAAATCTTAATTATTATTTTGACCATAATTTTACGACCCTATATATAAGACTATTTTTATCAATATGGACGAAAAGTGCAGTTACGTCTTATGGCCACCTGGTGCCATCTTTCAAACTTCTTACATCGTTTTTTTATTTTTTTAAATCTCTTATGTCCGAAAAGTGCTATCTTGCACACTTTTTACATTTATTTCAGTAATTTCTGCCAAATTACTTTGCGTTACTTTCACATGCACATTCAATTTCTACTTGAGGTCCATTAAATAGTGTTTTTATTTACAATAACGTTTCTTCTACAATATTCATCAAAATTATAAACAATAAAGGCTTTACATATCTCACTGTGCATGTAATTAGTTACCAAATGTTACATTTTTGTGTAATTTGCAAATGATTTTATTCTACAAAATCATTTAAATTTATTATATTTAATTTAAAAAAAGTTTTGGTTTATCAATGATAATTATGTGCCTCTTGACACCTCATTATAGGCTTTGCAAGGTCATTTTGCTTCTAAACTAAACAACATTTATGCTAACTCACCCTTTTTTCTCTTTTTTTTTGCAAAAAAAAAATTGATAAGAAAACAGTTTACCGAATCGTTAAGCAGACTCGACAGTGAAATCGTTAACAGTAAACTCTTATGAATTCCCATCCCTAATAATGGGTAATATGCAAAACACTCTCTCCACACTTTGTTTGGTGCATTTTAGCTGTTGATATTTCTGATTGGTTACAAAGCTATAGGGAGGTCGTGAATGAAGTAAACAAGGTAAGAGTCAAACTGTCACATACTCTCAATATTCAATGTTTGATGGTTTATACTTCATTAATACTTTTGGGAAAGCGCTATATGAAGCTATATGAAGCCTTAGGGCAGTGGTTCTCAACCTTTTTTCAGTAATGTACCCCTTGTGAACATTTTTTTTAATTCAAGTACCCCCTAATCAGAGCAAAGCATTTTTGGTTGAAAAAAAAGAGATAAAGAAGCAAAATACAGCACTATGTCATCAGTTTCTGTTTTATTAAATTGTATAACAGTGCAAAATATTGCTCATTTGTAGTGGTCTTTCTTGAACTATTTGGGAAAAAAAGATATAAAAATAAATAAAAACTTGTTGAAAAATAAACAAGTGATTCGATTATAAATAAAGATTTCTACACATAGAAGTAATCATCAACTTAAAGTGCCCTCTTTGGGGATTTTAATAGAGATCCATCTGGATTCATGAACTTAATTCTAAACATTTGTTCACAAAAAAAGAAATTTTTAACATCAATATTTATGGAACATGTCCACAAAAAAATCTAGCTGTCAACACTGAATATTGCATTGTTGCATTTCTTTTAACAGTTTATGAACTTACATTCATATTTTGTTGAAGTATTATTCAATAAATATATTTATAAAGAATTTTTGAATTGTTGCTATTTTTTAAAATATTTAGAAAAAAATCTCACGTACCCCTTGGCATACCTTCAAGTACCCTCAGGGGTACGCGTACCCCCATTTGAGAACCACTGCCTTAGGGCATCTTTGATCGCGAGTGCACAGTATCACAACTAATCCAATCACCGCGGATGTCATTGCAACAACTATAACTTTAGGAATTGCCTTATGTAGTATTGAATAAAAAGTTCTAATCGGTCCGAGGAATTGTCCGGTGTTCATGCTTGTCACTCACCACTGTCTCATTCACATGCACACACGAAAGCTGTCAAAGAGATAAAACTAACAATTTGCAGTCAAGTTCTTGTTATGAAAGAATATACATTCATTGATAGCTAATGTTAGCAATCCATATTGCTATCATTAAGTAACAACACACAAAGCCAATATGCGTGCACGTTTCGTACGGGCGTAATAATCGTGCTGAAAGCCGTAAGTGGATGAAAAATAATGCTTTAAAATAATTGCAGTAGGCCTTATAGTGGCACTGTGTCTATATGTATGAGTGCACATGGTTACTCCAGACGTTGTTTGAGTGTTAATAACAGTGTGTTATTGAAGACATTTCATTAAACTATTTCTGTGCTACTAGTTGTTTTATTTGGGGCACCTGTTCTCCGAGTAAAAAGGATAAGTGTACAGCCCCGAACAAAGGACTAGCACATGAGTCATATTCCCTGTCGGACGGCGTTTGTTATCATTGTAAAGGTTAGATTGTTGATATTAATTGCACATGATTGCATTCCCATGCAGAGGTAGCATTTCAAGTGGTGCAAATGTCAGCTTTATTCAGTACACCCGCCATTTTTAAAACATTTTCTAGTAATGAGGGGCACAGAAAGCATTTCATTGCAAATGTAGCTGATGTTTTTTGAGATGAACATAAATAACACAAAATTTTATATACAAGAATAATGGAATGATACTATGGAATGGGGCTACACGAGTAATCGACATCCAGGTTTTAATTAGTGCAATAAATAACCGCAAAGTCAGGGATGGAAAAAAATGATTAGAGAAACGTTTGGAAGATGTGGCAAATGGAAGTCACCGTTATAGTCTTCAAAGCCCTCTAAAACAACTTCGTAAAAACTTTGGCTCTGACCTGTCTCCGCTCGGGATGGTCTCCTGCTGGCCCCGCAATGGACTGGACTCTCACTATTATGTTAGATCCACTATGGAATGGATTCTCACTATTATCTTAGATCCACTATGGACTGGACTCTTCCACAATTATGTTAGATCCATTATGGACTGGACTTTCACTATTATGTTGGATCCACTATGGACTGGACTCTCACTGAATGAGAGTGTGAATGCAGCTGAGATAGGCTCCAGCACACCCCACGACCCCTAAAGGGACAAGCAGTAGGAAATGGATAGATGGAACCTTATCCGGTTTAGTGTAAACGGGCCCTAAAAGAGTAGCCTCCATGCACGTTTGTTTTTTTTGATTGCGCAAACATTTAACCATGCAATTATACATTGACCCTTTGAAACAATTAGGTGGTAGTCTATACCTGCTGGACTCAGAGATTTCAGCATTTAATGTATTTCTCAATTAAACATTTAATTTATGATTGTTTTCCCCAGGTAAAAAAAAATGACTGACCAGTTATTATGAGTTGATTATTAAATCACAGTAAAGTCATTTTGTAATGCCGCATCTTTATACATATATTTATATATATTATATAAGAATATATCAATATATTTCATATACTGGCCTTGTGGTTAGAGTGTCCGCCCTGAGAACGGTAGGTCGTGAGTTCAAACCCGGACCGAGTCATACCAAAGACTATAAAACTGGGACCCATTAACTCCCTGCTTGGAACTCAGCATCAAGGGTTGGAATTCGGAGTTAAATCCCTATAAAATGATTCCCGGACGTGGCACCGCTGCTGCTGACTGCTTCCCTTACCTCCCAGGGTGTGATCAAAGGTGATGGTTCAAATGCAAAGAAAAATTTCACCACACCTAGTGTGTGTGTGACAATCCTTGGTACTTCAACTTATCACATATATGATATATTTTATATTGCTACTACGGTACATTTTATTGTCTACTTTATACTTGCATTATGCTTTCCATCTTAACAATTTCCATCTTTTGTAACTGAGCTACTGTGTGGAACAATTTCCCTTCTGGATCATTAGTTTGTCTTAAAGGCCTACTGAAACCCACTACTACCGACAACGCAGTCTGATAGTTTATATATCAATGATGAAATATTAACATAGCAACACATGCCAATACGGCCGGTTTAGTTTACTAAATTACAATTTTAAACTTCCCGCGGAGTTTCTTGTTGAAAACGTCGCTGAATGATGACGTGTGCGCGTTACGTCCCGGGTTGCAGGGGACATATTAGCGCAGCACCATTTGCGGCTAAACGTCGTCTCTTTTCATCGCGCAATTACACAGTATTCTGGACATCTGTGTTGCTGAATCTTTTGCAATTTGTTCACTTAATAATTGAGAAGTCAAAGTAGAAAGATGGAGGTGGGAAGCTTTAGCCTTTAACACACAAACACACAGTGTTTCCTTGTTTAAAATTCCCAGAGGTGAAGCTTTACTATGGATCAGAGCGGTCAAGCGAACATGGTTCCCGACCACTTGTCAACGAGCAGGTTTCGGTGAGAAAATTGTGGTTAAAAGTCGACTCTTACCGGAGATAAGCTGAGCTTCTGCCGTCCATGCAGCTGCCGTCGACTTCCCTCAGGGACTGGCGTCAAGACACCCTTGGACACACCCCTCCGACTATCAGGTACTATTTAATCTCACTAAAACACTACCAACACAATAGAAAGATAAGGGATTTCCCTGAATTATCCTAGTAAATGTGTCTAAAAACATCTGAATCCATCCCAATGCAATCGCCTTTTTTTTTACTTTATTTTTTTTTTCTAGTCCGTCGCTATCAATATCATCATCCACAAATCTTTCATCCTCGCTCAAATTAATGGGGAAATTGTCGTGTTCTCGGTCCGAATAGCTCTTGCTGCTGGAGGCTCCCATTATAAAAAATGTGAGGACGTGAGGAGCCCTCCCCTAGGGCTGGGCGTTATATCGATATATACGATATATCGCGGGTTTGTCTCTGTGCGATATGGAAAATGACTATATCGTAATATTCCAGTATACTTTGCACGCAGGACTTTTAGCTGCGGGCGTACACTTCAGGTTCTTCTCGCTTTTTCCTGTCTCTCCTTCTCGCAGAAAAGCAGGCGCACATTCTTACATACGTCCCAAACTGTCATGTCATACGTCACATACACGCCTTCGCAGGGCAGAGAGGTGGTGGCGTGGCTAACGTTAGCTGCTAATGTAGCCGTACGAGAGAACGATGGTGCAGATCTGGTAACAAATGAATGAAGACTTAATTCCTAATAAAAACAGCAGGGTTTCCATCGTCTGGCGGTGGTTTGGCTTCAAGTGGGAATATGTCGAACAGACAACCGTAATTTGTCAAGTGTGGGGGGGAAAGCGTTGCTATAAAACATAGCATTACTGCTAATATGTAGCATCGTTTGAAAAGTCACTCGTTAGAGAATGAGGAGAATTTCATAACCGTAGTAACATACCACATAGTGAAGGACAAATACTATTTGATTTCCTATTTTGCAGCTCATTTTTATTTGACTCTTAAAATGTCTCTGACAATCTTGCAATTTATGTTTTGGAAATGACTTGAATGTTTGTGCCTTTGCTTAATAACTTTAATAAATACACTTTTGGTCAATATACTTAGTTGTGATTTCCCTCTCTGCATGAAAGTTTAAAAGTAGCATATATTAATGCAGTATGAAGAAGAATGTTTTAATGTAGACACATAGAATCATCATTCTGCTGTGATTATATGTATCAAGTGTTAATTCAAGGCCAAGGCAAAATATCGTAATATATAATCGTATATCGCGATACGGCCTAAAAATATTGCGATATTAAAAAAAGGTAATATCGCCCAGCCCTACCCTCACCCTTGTGACGTCATTATCTGTGACTACCGGTACAGGCAAGGTTTTTTTATTAGCGACCAAAAGTTGCAAACTTTATCGTCGATGTTCTCTACTAAATCCTTTCGGCAAAAATATGGCAATATCGCAAAATTATCAAGTATGACACATAGAATGGACCTGCTATCCCCGTTTAAATAAGAAAATCTCATTTCAGTAGGCCTTTAAGTTTTACGTTCTAAGTTATGTTATGACAAATGGAATTAATACTGTAAGAGGCACAGGTGGTGTTTGTTTACATCATGGGTGTCAAACTCTGGCCCGCGGGCCAGATTAGGCCAGCCGTGTAATTTCATTTGGCCCTTGAGGCAATAATAAATTAACATTAGAGCTGGCCCGCCTGTATTATACAGTGGCGGTGCCGCTGTATCACCGCATTAAACGCTAATTCTCATACTTGCCAACCCTCCCTATTTTTCCAGGAGACTCACGTATTTCAGTGCCCCCCCCCCCCCCCCGAAAATCTCCCGGGGCAACCATTCTCCCGAATTTCCACCCGGACAACAATATTGGGGGCGTGCCTTAAAAGGTACTGCTTTTAGCATCTCTACAACCTGTCATCACGTCCGCTTTTCCTCCATACAAACAGCGTGCCGGCCCAGTCACGTAATATCTGCAGCTTCAACACACACAATTGAATGCAACGCATATTTGGTCAACAGCCATACAGGTCACACTGAGGGTGGCCGTGTAAACAACTTTAACACTGTTACAGCACACTGTGAACCCACACCAAACAATAATGATTAACACATTTTGGGAGAACACCCGCACCGTAACACAACATAAACACAACAGAACAAATACCCACAACCCCTTGCAGCACTAACTCTTAAGGGACGCTACAATATACACCCCGCTACCAACAAAACTCGATTTTGCATGTCACTATAAAGTTATATAAGCCTTGCTTGTTCAATATTCAATGCAAAACTTGTTTGGGTCCCTATTTAAAGGTTAAGTTGTTCAACTTTGGCCCGCGGCTTTATTCAGTTTAGAATTTTGGCCCACTCTGTATTTGAGTTAGACACCCCTGGTCTACATTTTATTATACATCCAACATAAATACAGAGGGACACAATATTGTTTAGCATCAATAGTCATTACAGGAGCGCCCCCCAGCGGCGTGGCGTGTATAACACAGCGACAGCGTGGAGTAAAGCGTGTACTCATTGAAAATCCTCTAGTATAACTAAACCATACCAGAGTGACATGAAGTTCTACTGACCTTATATTGAGCTAACTGACGCAGGAAGAAGCAAGCCAGGACCTCGTCGCAGTGGAAAGTTCCATTGTGGGTTCCGATCTTCTTCTTTGTGTCCATGATTGTTTCTTCAGCGCGCAGCTTCTTGGCTTCACTCGACATGTGCCGCCGTCTTCCCGTGGCGTCCAAGTGGAATGTTACACGCTGGCAACTGTCGTGATATGTCAGCAAGTTAGCGGCAAAGGGAGCACTGTGGTTCGGATTAAGGAAATATTTGGTTCGGACTAAAGTCGCTGCAAGCATATGCAGACGCTTCATTCAAGCGGGAAACAAGTTGGGGACTCATTTAAGTGGAGGACCGGATGTGGTGTCTTCGACTTTCTCTGTTCAATCCGGTATGATCAGTGTTCAATATCCGGAATAATGTGGCACGCAAACCTTAAAAACACGTTGCAATACGTTTTGAAAAAGCTATTTTTCCACAAATATATGAAGAAAGCTGTGCATTTTCGTTACTCCCAACATTTGTTTTGGGCATCCAGCTCATAGACATCTTATAAGTAGACACAGCATCGAGCGCTACTGCCTACTGGCGCTGACAAGAGGCGGGACCGCCATCTTGGAGTGGTGATCTGCTCCAGTCGGTGCAATACATTTGGGAGGAGCAATGAACTGTCAGCGCATTTAATTCATCTTACCTCACTGAATACCACTGATTTTCACGCGCTTTTTTGTCATACGTGTATATATGATAAAGGACACATATTTTGGCGTGTTTTATTGTTCATTCTTTCCTTAAAACCGATCAATCATCCTGTCCCCTTAGCAGAAAAACAGCCCCAAAGCATGATGTTTCCACCCCCATGTTTCACAGTAGGTGTGGTGTTCTTGGGATGCAACTCAGTATTTTTCTTCCTCCAAACACGACGAGTTGAGTTTGTACCAAAATGGATACATGGATGATACAGCAGAGGATTGGTAGAATGTCATGTGGTCAGATGAGACCAAAATAGAACTTTTTGCTATAAACTCAACTCACCGTGTTTGGAGGAAGAAGAATACTGAGTTGCATCCCAAGAACACCATACCTATTGTGAAGCATGGGGGTGGAAACATCATGATTTCGGGCGTTTTTTTTTTTTTGCTAAGAGGACAGGATGATCAATCCGTGTTAAGGAAAGAATGAATGGGGCCATGTATCGTGAGATTTTGAGCCAAAACCTCCTTCCATCAGTGAAAGTTTTGAATGGTTGACCAAGTACTTATTTTCCACCATAATTTACAAATCAATTCTTTAAAATTCCTACCATGTGAATTCCTGGATTTTTTTTCACATTCTGTCTCTCACAGTTGAAGTGTACCTATGATGAAAATTACAGACCTCTGTCATCATTTTAAATGGGAGAACTTGCACAATCTGTGACGGACTAAATACTTTTTGGCCCGACTGTATATATATATATATATATATATATATATATATATATATATATATATATATATATATATATATCTTAGGGGACCTATACACTGTATCTCTGTTGCTGTTTATTCTGTCTTGAGACTTTGTATTGATATTTTGTATTATGATAAGAATATAAACCAAGTGATATATCTTCTTTTCATATATTCATAAAGATATCCGTTGTTTAAGAAAATAGTAAATGACTAACAAATCACTCAAAACATGCATTTCTATAATGTTTTACTTTTCCAATCCATATCAATAACAGTATTGGCAATAAAGACCCAATAAGGTACTGCATTTGTTTGCTATCGGAAGCCTACCGTTATTGGACCGATACAACCACAGTACTGCAGTACTGCTTAAGACCAACAGATGGTGGTGTAAGGCTTCTGTTAAGGTGGTTCTTGCTTTGACATTGATCAAATAAATAAGTAGACTTAGAATTCGTATTTTTAATAATGAAATGAAGATATACTAAACTGGTCTATCAAAAATGATAACATACGTATAGTATAACAGTGTTTTTCAACCACTGTGCCAGTCTGGTGTGCCGTGGGAGATTATCTAATTTCACCTATTTGGGTTAAAAATATTTTTTGAAAAACAGTAACCATAATCCGTAAATAATGTGTCGTTGTTGTGTGTCTGTACTGTCTGGAGCTCAGCAGACTTACCACGTTATACTCTTCCATATCAGTAGGTAGCTAATTGCTTTGTAGATGCCGGATACAGCGGGACACAGTGTGCAGGTAAAAAGGTGTCTAATGCTTAAAACAAAAATTAAAAAAAGTTGAGTGACACCAAGAAAAGGCATTGAAGCTTAGAGAAGACTATGCAGAACAGAACTAAAACCGAACTGGCTACAAAGTAAAAAAAAAAAAGAAAAAAGCAGACTGCTGGACGACAGCAAAGACTTACTGTGGAGCAAAGACGGCATCCACAAAGTAAATCCGGACATGACATGACAATCAACAATGTCCCCACAAAGAGGATAAAAACAACTGAAATATTCTTGATTGCTAAAACAAAGCAGGTGTAAGGAATAGCGGTCAAGGAAGACATGAAATTGCTACAGGAACATACCAAAACAAGAGAAAAAGCCACCAAAATAGGAGCGCAAGACAAGAACTAAAACACTACACACAGGAAAACGGCTAAAAAGTCCAAATAAGTCAGGGTGTGATGTGACAAGTGGTGACAATACACCTAGAGACAAGACCTATATTGATGCATGCTTGGTTATGCTTTAAAGACATATCCAACAACTGCGAAAACAAATTTTTACTGTCAATATCGGCTGCAGAGTTTCAGTTTTTAATGATTTCTGCTGCTGGTGTGCCTCTCTGTTTTTTCATTGAAATAAATGTGCCTTGGCTCAAAAAATGTTGAAAAACACTGCTATAACAGATTTTTAAAAACTTAAAAGCCAATTGAATAAAGAAAAACATTATCCTTGTTAAAAACCTGTCTTAAAATCATTCATCCTAAATATTTTTGCAATGAAACATTTTATAGTAATTAGATACATATAAAAATTGTAGATAAAAAAAATAAAAACATGTACTGTATAATGAGAAATTTAATGATAATTCAATGGAAAAGAGTGTTTTCTGGTCACTTCATTAATAAATAAGTACTAAAAAACAAACAAAAAAAATAAAACATTTTACAAAAAAAATGTGTATGTGTACCAGAGGAAATTAATACAAAAATGTCTTGGACAAAATCACTTTTAAAGGCCTACTGAAACCCACTACTACCGACCACGAAGTCTGATGATGAAATATTAACATTGCAACACATGCCAATACGGCCGGTTCGGTTTACTAAATTGCAATTTTAAATTTCCCGCGAGGTATCCTGTTGAAAACGTCGCGGAATGATGACGCGTATTATAGCGCGTGCGCGTGACGTCACTGGTGGTATCGGACATGTTCTCCCAGCACCACTGACGGCTAAAAGTAGTCTGTTTTCATCGCATAATTACACAGTATTCTGGACAGCTGTGTTGCTGAATCTTTTGCAATTTGTTCAATTAATAATGGATTCTACAAAAAAGAACGATGTTGGTGGAAAGCGGTGTATTGCAGCCGGCTGCAGCAATACAAACACAGCCAGTGTTTCTTTGTTTGTTGTGAAGCTTTAATATGGAACAGAGCGGTCAAGCAAACATGGTTCTCTACCACATGTCAACCGGCAGGTTTCGGTGAGGATATTGTGGTAAGAAGTCGGCTCTTACCGTAAACATGAGCGGAGCTTGTGTCGTTCTTCCTGCAGCTGTCAAAGAGGCAGCTGCGACTTTCTTGGCTCCTCCATGGCTTCCCTCAGAGACACTGGCGGTCACCACACCCCTCCGACTTTCAGGTATGACTATATAAACTCACTAAAACACTAGTAACACAATAAGCAGATAAGGGGTTTTCCAGAAATTATCCTAGTAAATGTGTCTAATAACATCTGAATCGCTCCCACTGCCCTCGTCGTTTTTTTTCTTCTAGTCCTTCACTCTTACTATCCTCATCCACAAATCTTTCATCCTCGCTCAAATTAATGGGGAAATTGTCGCTTTCTCGGGTCCGAATTTCAGTAGGCTTTTAAAGCCTTACTGAAATGAGATTTTCTTATTCAAACGGAGATAGCAGGTCCATTCTGTGTGTCATACTTGATCATTTCGCGATATTGCTATATTTTTGCTGAAAGGCTTTAGTAGAGAACATCCACGATAAAGTTTGCAACTTTCAGTCCTAAGAGAAAAGCCCTGCCTCTACCGGAAGTCGCAGACGATGACGTCACATGTTTGATGGCTCCTCACATATTCACATTGTTTTTAATGGGAGCCTCCAACAAAAAGTGCTATTCGGACCGAGAAAACGACAATTTCCCCATTAATTTGAGCGAGGATGAAAGATTCGTGTTTGAGGATATTGATAGCGACGGACTAGAAAAAAAAAGAAAAAAAAGTTAAATAAATAAAAAACACAATTGCATTGGTACGGATTCCGATGTTTTTAGACACATTTACTAGGTAAATTCTGAAAAATCCCTTATCTTTCTATTGTGTTGCTAGTGTTTTAGTGAGTTAAATAGTACCTGACAGTCGGAAGGGTGTCTCCACGGGTGTCCGATGCGCAGTGTCTCAGGATAGTCGTCGGCAGCTACGGACGGCACAAGCTCAGCTTTTCCCCGGTAAGAACTGACTTTTTAACCACAATTTTCTCACCGAAACCTGCTGGTTGACATGTGGTCGTGATCCATGTTGGCTTGACCGCGCTCTGATCCATAGGAAAGTTTCACCTCCAGGAATTTCAAACAAGGAATCACCGTGTGTTTGTGTGGCTAAAGGCTAAATCTTCCCAACTCCATCTTTCTACTGTGACTTCTCCAATATTAATTGAACAAATTGCAAAAGATTCAGCAACACAGATGTCCAAAATACTGTATAATTATGCCGTTGAAGCAGACGACTTTTAGCTGTGTGTGTGCGCAGCGCTAATACTTCCTAAAAACCCGTGATGTCTTGCGTACACGTCATCATTACAAGATGTTTCGAAGACGAAACTCCCGGGAAATTTAAAATTGTAATTTAGTTAACTAAAAAGGCCGTATTGGCATGTGTTGCAATGGTAATATTTCATCATGTATATATAAACTATCAGACTGCGTGGTGGGTAGTAGTGGGTTTCAGTAGGCCTTTAAAGTGTATGCCGAGACATTTAATGGTAATGGTACTGAAATAAAATACAGTGGTACTGGTATCTTAATGACAAATAGGTACAATTATTGAACGGAAAACCTTTCGAATAAATTGTTTTAACATTTACAGTACTTAGATAAAATGACATACAAAATACTAATCTGGTATATCATAAAATAATAAAATAAAATATCTGTGATTAGACATGTATTGGTAACAAAATAAAATAAAGTTCAATCTCGTATCTGCATTACATAAATCAAAGAACCAAACACCTTTTGCTTTATTGTTGTAATGTATTTATTACGACTTTGTGGCATATTGTTGCCGGATTTGTTCCTCCAAGGATGCGTCGAAATGAACACAGCAAAGGTAAGATATAATGAATTTATTTAAGTAACAAAAACAGGCTAAGAACAAAAACACTGATGCTAGGCAGAAAAGGCAAACAAAGGGAGCTAGTGTGGGAGCTAGGAAAACAAACAGAAATACTAGCAACTTGTCACAAAGGCACAAAAAGGGAAAACAAAACATTTAGCATGTGAGCTAAGAATAACAACAGCGTAGCGTGTAAGCTAGCGAGAAAGCACATAAAGAAGTCGTCAATGTTGCGCGGCGGCAAATTAGGATCCCAGAAAGACTGAACAGAAAAGGCTGGCTTATATAGGATGGTGATTAACAGAACAGGTGTGCGTCTTAAAACCACCACAGGTGAAAATAATACGTAGCTATGGAAACAGACTAAAAACAGGAACTAATGAGTCACTCTACCAAAATTTGATACAGAAAACAATCAAAACTACAACATAGAACAATCCGAGCAGCGGATCGCAACAGTGTTGTTAATAAGTAAATTGTAGTTAATAAACACATGAATTACAGTTTTAATTAATTGGTGTATAATCATCACATCATTAAAAAATGATTTTTATACTTTTAGATTTTGTATTAGATAAATGTTTAAAAAAAAAAACCTTCACAGTCATATAATGGTAATTGTAGTCAAATGAATAAAAAAATATTAAAGAGTCTGCAGCAATGACTTTTTGCAATGACTGACACTAGTTTTCGTTGAAACGTTGAAGTCTTTTCAAGTATTTTAAAGGCCTACTGAAATGAGATGTTCTTATTCAAACGGGGATAGCGGGTCCATTCTATGTGTCATACTAGATCATTTCGCGATATTGCCATATTTTTGCTGAAAGGATTTAGTAGAGAACATCCATGATAAAGTTCGCAACTTTTAGTGCTGATAAAAAAGCCTTGCCTTTACCGGAAGTCTCACGAGGGTGAGGGTTCCTCACGTCCTCACATTGTTTATAATTGTAGCCTCCAACAGCAAGAGCTATTCGGACCAAGAAAAAACGACAATTTCCCCATTAATTTGAGCGAGGACGAAAGATTTGTGGATGATGATATTGATAGGAAGGACTAGAAAAAAAATAAATAAATGAAGTTAAAAAGAAAAGGCGATTGCATTGCGACGGATTCAGATGTTTTTAGACACATTTACAAGGATAATTCTGGGAAATCCCTTATCTTTCTATTATGTTGCTAGTGTTTTAGTGAGATTAAATAGTACCTGATAGTCGGAAGGGTGTGTCCACGGGTGTCTTGACGCCAGTCTCTGAGGGAAGTCGACGTCAGTTGCATGGATTGCGCAAGCTCAGCTGATCTCCGGTAAGAGGCGACTTTTAACCACAATTTTCTCACCGAAACCTGCTGGTTGACAAGTGGTCGGGAACCATGTTCACTTGACCGCTCTGATCCATAGTAAAGCTTCACCTCCGGGAATTTTAAACAATGAATCACCGTGTGTTTGTGTGGCTAAAGGCTAAAGCTTCCCAACTCCATCTTTCTACTTTGACTTCTCTATTATTCATTGAACAAATTGCAAAAGATTCAGCAACACAGATGTCTAGAATACTGTTTAATTGCGCGATGAAAAGAGACGACTTTTAGCCGCAAATGGTGCTGCGCTAATACGTCCTGACAGTCCCTGACTTCTCGTGGAAATTTCTTAAAGATGATCCTTTAGTGACAAATAGCTTTAAAATGATTTATTAAAGTAACAAACAAATAATAACAAGCTTTGCAAAGCGAGACCAAACCAGAACGACACATCTGTTCGTTCCAGCTTGTTCTAACTCCTTTAGAATTTGACATGACAATTATACATTCTCAGAAGTCCCACCCTCCATGCTCATTTACATACAGTACACCAGCGGAATGAATACCCAAAGTCCTGTGAAGAAGGAGAGGATTGTATAAGTTGGTGTATTTGAGAGAGGGTGCTGCTCCTCGATCTTAGCGCTATTTTCGATACCGTCGATCATAATATTTTATTAGAACTTATCAAAACACGAATTGGTATGTCAGACTTAGCCCTGTCTTGGTTTAACTCTTATCTTACTGATAGGATGCAGTGCGTCTCCCATAACAATGTGACCTCGGACTACGTTAAGGTAACGTGTGGAGTTCCCCAGGGTTCGGTCCTTGGCCCTGCACTCTTCAGCATCTACATGCTGCCGCTAGGTGACATCATACGCAAATGCGGTATTAGCTTTCACTATTATGCTGATGACACCCAACTCTACATGCCCCTAAAGCTGACCAACACGCCGGATTGTAGTCAGCTGGAGGCGTGTCTTAATGAAATTAAACAATGGATGTCCGCTAACTTTTTGCAACTCAACGCCAAAAAAACGGAAATGCTGATTATCGGTCCTGCTAGACACCGACCTCTATTTAATGATACAACTCTAACATTTGACAACCAAACAATTAAACAAGGCGACACGGTAAAGAATCTGGGTGTTATCTTCGACCCAACTCTCTCCTTTGAGTCACACATTAAAAGCGTTACTAAAACGGCCTTCTTTCATCTCCGTAATATCGCTAAAATTCGCTCCATTCTGTCCACTAAAGACGCTGGGATCATTATCCATGCGTTTGTTACGTCTCGCCTCGACTACTGTAACGTATTATTTTCGGGTCTCCCCATGTCTAGCATTAAAAGATTACAGTTGGTACAAAATGCGGCTGCTAGACTTTTGACAAGAACAAGAAAGTTTGATCACATTACGCCTGTACTGGCTCACCTGCACTGGCTTCCTGTGCACTTAAGATGTGACTTTAAGGTTTTACTACTTACGTATAAAATACTACACCGCCTAGCTCCATCCTATCTTGCCGATTGTATTGTACCATATGTCCCGGCAAGAAATCTGCGTTCAAAGGACTCCGGCTTATTAGTGATTCCCAAAGCCCAAAAAAAGTCTGCCGGCTATAGAGCGTTTTCATTTCGGGCTCCAGTACTCTGGAATGCCCTCCCGGTAAAAGTTCGAGATGCCACCTCAGTAGAAGCATTTAAGTCTCACCTTAAAACTCATTTGTATACTCTAGCCTTTAAATAGACTCCCTTTTTAGACCAGTTGATCTGCCGTTTCTTTTCTTTTTCTCCTATGTCCCACTCTCCCTTGTGGAGGGGGTCCGGTCCGATCCGGTGGCCATGTACTGCTCGCCTGTGTATCGGCTGGGGACATCTCTGCGCTGCTGATCCGCCTCCGCTTGGGATGGTTTCCTGCTGGCTCCGCTGTGAACGGGACTCTCGCTGCTGTGTTGGATCCGCTTTGGACTGGACTCTTGCGACTGTGTTGGATCCATTATGGATTGAACTTTAACATGTTAGACTCGCTCGACATCCATTGCTTTCTTCCTCTCCAAGGTTGTCATAGTCATTATTGTCACCGACGTCCCACTGGGTCATTATTGTCACCGACGTCCCACTGGGTCATTATTGTCACCGACGTCCCACTGGGTGTGAGTTTTCCTTACCCTTATGTGGGCCTACCGAGGATGTCGTAGTGGTTTGTGTTGTGGTTTGTGTAGCCCTTTGAGACACTAGTGATTTAGGGCTATATAAGTAAACATTGATTGATTGATTGATTGAGTGTCGTTTGCCCAGAAGGGGGGGGTCACTCAGGAAAGGGGAACAATTTCGCTCTGTTGGGGGTCAGGAAGAGGAAAAACACATGCCCAGGTCAACTATAGTCCACATGTCACATCAAAAACACGGGAGATAGAGCTTGATCAGATAAGAGATTTCTTGCTAAATGTCACATTCCTGAGCCCAATAAACAACTTTTGGTACCCAGTTCAAAGAACATCATCTATTTAAACGAGTATAAGTAATTTCTCTATCAGAGACGTCACGCGCACGCATCGTCATTCTGCGACGTTTTCAACAAGAAACTCTGCGGGAAATTTAAAATTGCAATTTAGTAAACTAAACCAGTCATATTGGCATGTGTTGCAATGCTAATATTTCATCATTCATATATAAACTATCAGACTGCGTGGTCGGTAGTAGTGGGTTTCAGTAGGCCGTTAATGTCCATCAGCACCGCTTGCCATCTTCCAGGGCAGGGGTGCCCATTACATCGATCGCGATCGACTGGTCGATCTCGGAGGGTGTGTCAGTCGATCTCAAGCCAGGCATTAAAAAATAGACATAAAAATGAGCAATCATCAATCATACCAAGACTTCACTTTCGTCAGTTGTTTGACATTCTCGGCACCTGAGGATCTTGTGAGATGACGCTGGCTGCTGCAAGCTCATATTTAAGAAAAAAATCACTAACAGGGTGGACGCAGAGAAACACATTTTATTTCTAGAGACTCCGTACCTACTGTCAAAACTCTAAAGACCGACTGCACAGTTCCTGTCTTCACCATAAAAGACCTGTTTCATCCTGCCTGTGCTAACAAAATAAGAGTCTCAGAAAGCTAGCGTGCACAAGCTAGCAAGCTACGGAGTTTGATGCCAATGTATTTCTCCCCCGCCCTCAGCGACCGCTTTCTCACTTGCTTGCCCACCCGCACTCTCAGTGACGTCACTCACCTGCTGCCAGACATTAAAGGGCCACACACATATGCTACTCTCATAACAAAGTGTTTAAAAACGAGTATGCAAGTTGGACAAATGAGATGCCAAATCCAACCACTTTCATGTGGTATTGGACAGAAAGGAGGACTTTTTTTTTCCTCCATTTGAAAATGCGGACGTTATCAGCACCACTGTCTAATTCCAATCAATGCAAGTCATCAGAATCAAATACACCAACTTATATTCTTGTCTTCATGAAAGAAATGAATCTATGTGTGTTAAACATGCTTGTATTATCATTAAACACCATTAACTTGTTAACAAAAATGTCTCTTTGATAAATAAATAAATATAAATTATAAATAGGAATGAGGTAGATCTCCTCGACTTGGTCAATTGAAAAGTAGCTCGCCTGCAGAAAAAGTGTGAGCGCCCCTGTTCCGGGGCATCCGAGTCCTGAATCAGCACCATGGACAGCAGACAGCAGGCCCTGACTACTTTATGGGATTATGTCAACTAATCGCTTCTTGCTCTAAACACGACGTCTGCCATGAACAATGTCCCTGTATCCTCTATTTTGTCACCAATGGCTGCTCGTCTTTTATCCTCAACAGCTGAAGCAATGACCCTTCACCACCTCGTTAATGCAGTCAAGTGGCTCATTAGCATAACTCAGTATAACTAGCTGTTCACAATGCATATTTGAGAGGGTAACAATGCTGCTGCTTAGAAGGATAATTGCTTCTTTATTTTGCCTGTGTATGAAGGGCATAACTGGCTTACTAGGAAGCATGGCCTTTACAGAAATAATCAAAGCATACAAAAAAAATGTTTCACTCCTGGGGGTGCGCTGCTGCTTCTGTTACCAAAAATCAGATGACTCACCAAAGACAAACACAAATAAACAAAATGATGGCCACCTCCTGATATGTGGTTCAGTCACTGAGGCTGTAAGCTCCCTATTGGTGCTTCATCCGCCCTCCCTCCTCTACCCCAAACCTGGAGATGCAGTTGTGGGTGGTGAGCGAGAAAATCGTCACACACTGTTTTTTTTTTTTTCCTCCCCTTCCAGTTTTACAAGCAGAGATGACAGGAAATGAGCCGGCCTCTGCCTGCCTTAAAAGGAAGACTGCATGGAGCTTTCTCTAGTTATGAGGTATAGAAATAAACACATTGAAAACAATTACTTAACGTTCTGCGAAATAAAATAAATGATCAAATACATTTGTTTTTTCCATCAAATTTAGTACAGTACTACCTCAATTTACAATCCTGATTGGTTTGTCTCCTATTGAAGATAATTTAATTGGTGCCTGGCAGCCCCCTCAAAACAGCACAGTTTTGGCATGTAACGTGCCTTTAAAGATGAAACCTAACTTTCAGTTCGGGAATATTGCATAAAAACAATCCAATAGCCTTCTGCTATTCAGCTGGGATGGGCGACTCCGAACGGGACAAGCTGTTACGTGTACCGGCTCAGAGACAGCTTCTTTCCTAGAGCCCTCACCATCTTGAACTCAACTTATAATAAAATAATTCCCCTCAACACAATATCCTACCCTAATACCCTACTGTGCAATATTACCCTTCGAGTGCAATACATCCGACACTGATTGTTATCACTCCGTACAATATACTGTACAATATACAAAATATTGTACAGTATTTTGTATATTGTTTTGTATATTGTACAGGATTGTTTTTTATTTTTATTGGATTGTAGTCCATGTATTTCATTTCTTATTTTTTATCTTTATTACTTCTTGTGTCATTATTTTTTATCCTATATTTGTTTCCACCACCGCACTTTAAGTTGGAGTCTTTAATCTTCCATCCATCCATTTTCTACCGCTTATTCCCTTTTGGGGCACGGGGGGCGCTGGCGCCTATCTCAGCTACAATCGGCGGAAGGCGGGGTACACCCTGGACAAGTCGCCACCTCATCGCAGGGCCAACACAGATAGACGGACCACATTCACACTCACATTCACACACTAAGGCCAATTTTAGTGTTGCCAATCAACCTATCCCCAGTTGCATGTCTTTGGAAGTGGGAGGAAGCCGGAGTACCCACACAGAAAGATCCCGAGCCTGGATTTGAACCCAGGTCTGCAGGAACTTCGTATTGTGAGGCGGATGCACTAACCCCTCTGCCACCGTGAAGCCCGTCTTCAATCTTGTTATATGCAAATGTAATGATAATAAAGTCCATTCTTTTCAATTCTATTCGACAGTAGGAGGAGACGGCACAGACAACAGGGGCGTAGTATTTAGCTCTATGTTTTGTTCATTTTCGGTAAGGTAAGAAAACAACAAAATATACATTTTTTGGTTATTTATTTACCAAATTTGTAAACAATGGCTTTATCCTTTTAACATTAGGAACACTATAATAATGCTGCCCATGTCAATCAACATTAAATTGCCTAAAATTGTTGCTCAGGTTAAATAAAATGACAAAACTTTTCTTTTACGTATAAAAAGTGCAACATTTAACAGTTTCAAGTCAACTCATGACGCTTAATTTATCACAGCATTTGGGAAGCCTGTAGTTGATTTTTATTATGTTAACGATATATTTTTATCAAGATGTGATAGCAGGGACCCTCCCATTCAAAGCTTTTATGTCCGTAAAACACACATACACACACGCACGCACATGCACACACACAAACCACAAAATGAGCTAACATTAGGCTAAAAGCTAATTAGCCTTTACCTCAAGCCAGAACTGCGAGCGAGCTGAGCTGCAGTTTAAGTTTCTAGAAGGTCAAGTGGCTCATAGTGATGTTAGTAGAAGTTGACTGGGAGGTGTTTATTATCATTTGGGGAGAGTACGCTTTCTTATGCTCACCTGCTAAACACCTATCTGCTCGACGCTGAAGCATTTACTACATGCGCTCTGAATACGCACTGCTGATTGGCTGTTAACGCTCTGAATACGCACTGCTGATTAGCTGTTACTGCTATATATGTAACCAATCAGATGGTTGTGTGGGTGGGACAATGATGGGTGCTGAGACAGAGGCAGAAGACGCAAAGCAGCTTGTTAAGACTTTAGCTTAGAAACTCTTTCGGTACACCCCCTTACCGAACCGAAATCCCTGTACCGAAACGGTTCAATAAAAATGCACATACCGTTATACATATATAAGTATACATATAAATGTATATAACAAATAATAATATACATAAACAAGGGAAATGGAGTGTGAAGATTTGAAAGTGTGTGTGTGTGTGTGTGAGTGTGTGTGTGTGTGTGTGTGTGTGTGTGTGTGTGTGTGTGTGTGTGTGTGTGTGTGTGTGTGTGTGTGTGTGTGTGTGTGTGTGTGTGTGCGTGCGTGTGTGTGTGTGTGTGTGTGTCTGTTGTTGAGTGTTACCGGTAGTGTTGAGCAAGATGCGGAAGATCAAGAGGGGACAAGGCTGCGCTCGGAGGTCCATGAGCAGGCAGGTAGTCGGGGATATTGATCCAAGAGGCAGTCAGGGAAGCAGGTGAAAAGCGGGGAGACGAGACGCACATCTCGAAACGCGGGAACAGAGGGAGGCTGCTGGATCGACATTAAAACATACTACTAACAGCTACAGTAGTTTTATGAAGTAATGTAATACTAACTTGCAATTCGTATTCATCGCAATTTTGAATAAATTCATAATTTTTCAAAATCACCCATCCATCCATTCATTTTCTACTGCTTATCCCTTTTGGGATCACGGGGGGGTGCTGGAGCCTATCTCAGCTGCATTCAGGCGGAAGGCGGGGTACACCCTGGACAAGTCCCCACCTCATCGCAGGGTTAACACATATAGACAGACAACATTCACACTCACATTCACACACTAGGGCCAATTTAGTGTTGCCAATCAACCTATCCCCAGGTGCATGTCTTTGGAGGTGGGAAGAAGCTTTATTATAACACTTATATAAAGCTCTTAAAGTCATTTTGATAGTAGGCTAATATAGACACTTACAGTACATAATTTCTTGCCTTCATTATAACACTTATATAAGGCATTTGATTTTTTGCAGCTCCAGACCGATTTTTATTATTTTTATTTTTTTGTCCAATATCGCTCTTTTAACATTTTGTGTTGCCAACCCCTGGTTTAGACATTAATGTTTGTGTGATGATTTAGTTTAAGTTCTTCTTAACAGTCTACACTTAACGTAGACCAGTGGTTCTTAACTTGGGTTCGATCGAACCCTAGGGGTTCGTTGAGTCGGCATCAGGGGTTCGGCGGAGGTCAAAACACACCCGACTCTTCGTGTAAATACAAACTTCTCCCTATCGGCGCATTACGGATACGGCAACAGCTGACTGATTTGCATGTGTGTCATTTGTTGTGAGTTTATCCACTGTGTTGCTTTTGTTGTTTGAACAAGGTGATGAACAAGGGACGGCGTGGCGCAGTGGGAGAGTGGCCGTGCGCAACCCGAGGGTCCCTGGTTCAAATCCCACCTAGTACCAACCTCGTCACGTCCGTTGTGTCCTGAGCAAGACACTTCACCCTTGCTCCTGATGGGTGCTGGTTGGCGCCTTGCATGGCAGCTCCCTCCATCAGTGTGTGAATGTGTGTGTGAATGGGTAAATGTGGAAGTAGTGTCAAAGCGCTTTGAGTACCTTGAAGGTAGAAAAGCGCTATACAAGTACAACCCATTTATTTATTTATTATGTTCATGCACGGTTCAATTTGTGCACCAGTAAAAAAAAACATGGTAACACTTTAGTATGGGGAACATATTCACCATTAATTAGTTGCTTATTAACATGCAAATTAGTAACATATTGGCTCCTGACTCGTCATTAAGTACTTATTAATGCCTATTCGACATAGCCTTATTATAACCCTAACCCTCTAACCCTGACCCTAACCCTAAACAAATAACTCTAAATTAAGTCTTTATTACTTAGAATATGTTTCCCTAGAGTCCAAATAACTCTAAATTGGTCATGATCTGTGGTCTGGATTATGTTTTTGTTATTTTTTGTTATTTTTTGGACTCTTTTAGTTCCTGTTTGCGCTCCCTTGTTTTGTTTGGTTACCATGTCGACTTATGATCATTCTGTCATGATGGAGGAGGTCGCAACTTACTGCGAGGTTTGTTCTCCCGGGGTGCAAACGGACTATTCCGGACAAGACTTGCAGGTAGGAATATAATTATTAACTCAAGAAATCTTGGCAGGGCACGAGGTAAACAAACATAAACTATGGCGGGAAACAAACACAAAACTGTGGCATGAAACAAACAAACATAAACTATGGCTTCGAACAAACACGAAACTGTGGCAAGAAATAAAGAAGACCTACGTGGACACGGCATGAATCGAGCAACATGAACTGTGGTATCGCATGAAAACAAGCAATGACGCCAGGCCGACTGACTGGCAAAGACAGGCTTAAATAAGGGTCTTGATTAGAAACGGGTGCGCGGTCCAAACACCAGAGGCAGGTGAAAATCATAAGTCGGCATGGTAACCAAACAAAACAAGGGAGCGCAAACAGGAACTAAAAGAGTTCAAAAACAAAAAAAACATGATCCAGACCACAGATCATGACAAAATTAAGTATTTGTTACTTAGAATATGTTCCCTATACTAAAGTGTTACCAAAAACATATTACTTTGTCTTGAATTTGATTTAAAAAAAAAAAAAACATTTTATTTTTAATTAATGAAGGGTTCGGTGCATGCGCATATAAAACTGTTGGGGTTAGGTACCTCCAACAAGGTTAAGAACCACCGACGTAAACTGTTAATCAAGTTGTACGCTGACTACTCTACATTCAATCAAAGTGAATTTGTTTCCATTAAACATATCAAAATGTTTGCATTTGTATGCAGTTGTTGTTTTGGAATGAAGATGTACTTGTAGTCTGCATGCAATGCTCTTGATTGTAGGTATGAAATAAATCAAAAAATACATTTGAAAAATACCAATGTGTGTTTTGAAGACACACACTCTATGCCTCTTAGTGTTATAATATAGTGTGAATAATTAATGACCATGATAATAAGTTACCCCCTCAGAGATTTAATATAAGACTAGCAAAATGAGGAACGATGTGGTTGGTATGCATGAGTTTTCTGTGTAACCACGACTGGTTTACTGTTTCCCTTTAACCAAAATAAAGAGCCTAACAATGTTAAGAATAAGAATAATTACAGTGGTCTGCATAATTAGGAGACATACCCCGTCACAGCTGGTGGGCCGCTCGACTGGAGGGTATTTGGGGAAGTGTAGTTAACCCGATGCTAATCTTGCTTCACACGTATTACTGCTTTAATTGCAGTGATAGTGTAACCAATGACTATTAGAACCTCTTCTCAAAATGTCTGCTAATGGCATGGTGAATTCCTTATTTGCTGAGCCATACTGTAGTGGAATGGAAAGTCGCTGTGTGTGTGTGTGTGTGTGTGTGTGTGTGTGTGTGTGTGTGTGTGTGTGTGTGTGTGTGTGTGTGTGTGTGTATGTCTGTTCTTGTATTCCAACCCTTCTTGAGACATCAAGAAGGAAATCGTATCTTCCATAAGAGGAGGTGTGAACAAGTGATGACATAAATCATGGTCCCAATAACATTGCATCTAATAGACAATGTCTTATTTGCACCCCTGGTGGTGACATTTATCAAAATGAGGGTGGTTCCAAAAGGAGGTATTTTTCACAGTGACTGTGTGTCGCTTTTAAAAGTGCTCACCCTCTGGTCAACATATGAAATAACAAGTGAGTGTAAAAAATTGAAGTGCGCCCCCTATGGCCAAAATGTATTAAAAAAATAATAATAAATATGTATGTAGAGACATACTGTAATAACTTGAAGTAATTGATAAAGATTAAAAAACAGTTACAAACAAAAAATTAACTAAAAGCAGTCTTTCTCACAATATGTCGACTTTTTTCTTATAAATTGGGAACAATTTCTCACATTCTTTCTGTTTCTGTAATATTGCAATATTTTCTGGTAAAATTAGCACTTTTTCATGTAAAATTGTGACTTTTTAATGCAAAATGGTGAAATTTGTCATATAACATTCTGACTTTTATCACAACATCGCCGGGTTTTTTTTGTTCTTCTTGTAAAACAGCGACATTATTTTGAGTACAATGATGACTTTTGCCATAATTTTCCCAAGTAAAATTAAGACCATTGTTATAATATTGCCAACATTCTAAAGTGTTTTTTTAATATAAAATATGACTTCTGTCGAGTATAATAACGACTCTTTTCATAAAATTGCCAACATCTTAAGCTCTTCTCGTAAAATTGTGACTGTTATTGAGTGAAAAGTCAATATTTATCATAATATTGCACAAATGTTCAGTTTTTATATTAACATTTTGAGTAAAATGACAACTTTTATTATAACACTGCTCATTTTTCACAACAAGCTTTTTGATCTTTGCATAGTTTGTATATATTAATAATGTTGTAATCTTTATATATCTAGAAAGGGTGGGCCTAAAGAAGGAGGCATTTTTCTCAGGTCTCAAGAAGGTAACAAATACAAGAATGCGTGAATGCGCGTGCACGTGCGTGCGTGCGTGTGTGTTTGTATTTCTACCCTTCTTGAGACATGAAGAAGGAAATGTATCTTTCATATGAGGAGGTGTGAACCGATGATGACATAAATCATGGTCCCAATAACATTGCATCTAAAATTCTGACTAATATCCCAATATTGCCTTTTTTGTTGTTGTTGTTGTTGTTGTTGTTGTTGTTCTTGTAAAACAGTGACATTATTTGGAGTAAAAAAATTACTTTTGTCATAATATTGCCGAGTAAAAATCTGACTATTATTATAACGTTCCCAACATTTTATAGTGTTTGTATATAACTGTGACTTCTATCGAGTAAAATGACGACTCTTTTCATAAAATTCCCAACATTCTAAGCTTTTCTTGCAAAATTGCAAGTGTTATTGAGTGAAATGCCAACTTTTATCACAATATTGCACAAATGTGCAGTTTTTCTCGTAAAATTTTGAGGAAATTGACGACTTTTATCATAACACTGCCAAAATTCAAAGTTTTTCTTGTGAAATTGTGACCTTTTTCTTGTAAAATTCCAACTCACTTTTTTTATTAGCACAGTATGTATATAATATAATTAATGTTGTAAATACATATCTTTATATATCTAGAAAGGGTGGTCCTAAAGAGGGAGGCATTTTTCTCAGGTCTCAAGAAGGTAACATATACAAGAATGTGTGTGCGTGTGCGTGCTTGTGTGTCTGTGTGTGTGTGCGTGTGTGTGTGTGTGTGTGCATGCGTGTGTGTAGGTGTGTGTGTGTGTGTGTGTGTGTGTGTGTGTGTGTGTGTGTGTGTGTGTGTGTGTGTGTGTGCGCGAGTCCGTGTGCGTGTGTGTGTGTGTGTGTGTGTGTGTGTGTGTGTGTGTGTGTGTGTGTGTGTGTGTGTGTGTGTGTGTGTGTGTGTGTGTGTGTGCGCGAGTCCGTGTGCGTGTGTGTGTGTGTGTGTGTGTGTGTGTGTGTGTGTGTGTGTGTGTGTGTGTGTGTGTGTGTGTGTGTGTGTGTGTGTGTGTGTGTGTGTGTGTGTGTGTGTTCCCCATTAAAATTCAGAGTGTGTGCTTCACTGTGTGAGTCATCCGCACTACCCCCTTACCCTCCACCCAGCATGGAGACTGCAGTCACTACCTCATCTTGGGCCGCTGACTTCACAGAGATTCTGTTTCTACGGCAACATGCTCCCTGTCTCCGGCCCCTCCTCTCTCCATCCCTCTCCCTCCTACCCTGGTTCCCGGCACAGACCATGTGACTTTCAGGAAGGCTTCTCCAGCCTCCCCCTCCGCAGTGATTAACTCTCTCCACGCCGCCGCTTCCTTCTCACCTCTCGGAGGTGAGAAGGGGAAAGCGGGTGCTTGTCTGCTCTCCCCCGACACATCAAAGCTGCACTTGATCTAAATGTTGCATTAGCATATTTTTAAACAGACTGCAATGACTCACCGCGCTTGGGATACCTTTGCGTGGGAGGAATGTGGGGAAATGCGAGATATGGTGGAACCGCCAAAAGGTTGAATTTCAGTATAAATAGACCTCAAACAAAACTTTTATCAAACAACTTATTATCACACGTGACTAGTAAGGGAACTTTGTTTTGCTTTTTTTTTGGCTTGTGATGTGATGCTAAAGATACCGTTAAAGTACCAATGATTGTCACACACACACACTAGGTGTGGCGATTTGTCCAGGGTGTACGCCGCCTTCCGCCCGATTGTAGCTGATAGAAGGCACCAGCGCCCCCCGCCACCCCAAAAGGGAATAAACGGTAGAAAATGGATGGACGGATGGGACACACTAGGTGTGATGAAATGTGTCCTCTACATTTGACACATCCCCTTGTTCACCACATAGGAGGTGAGGGGAGCAGTGAGCAGCAGCGGTGGCGGCACCCGAAAATCATTTTGGTGATTTAACCCCCAATTCCAACCCTTGATGCTGAGTGCCAAGCAGGGAGGTAATGGGTCCCATTTTTATAGTCTTTGGGGTTTGAACTCACGACCTACCGATCTCAGGGACGGACATGCCGTTTTGTGGGCGGTCTAATTTACGTGCCTCCACTTCGACAGCGTCTTCTCGCCGTCATTTTTGTTGTCGCGGTGTAGCGTGCAAGGAGTGGAAGAAGTGTCAAAAGATGGCGTTAACTGTTTGAATGACATTCAGACCTTACTTCAATCAATAAAGGAGCAGCATCTCCTCATCTGTGGCTCACTAGTGCAACAACAACGCCCGAAATGTGTACCATTAAAAACTGTCAAACGGAAGCCTCTAATAACTAAAGTTCCTTGGGTGAATTATGTAAACTCACTACACCGGTATGTTTTAGCGCTTTCATTGCGAGTTTACTGACAAATATAAGTAAGAACTTTACACTACTTTATGTTAGAAATGGCAACAGCGGAGGATGAATGTCCCATACGAAGATAGAGAAAAAGAAGAAGTTTATCGACTACGGCAGGGGTCGGCAACCCAAAATGTTGAAAGAGCCATATTGGACCAAAAATACAAAAGCAAATCTGTCTGGAGCCGCAAAAAATTAAAAGCCATAATACATACAAATAGTGTGTCATGAGATATAAATTGAATTATGAGGACTTAAAGGAAACTAAATGAGCTCAAATATAGCTACAAATGAGGCATAGTAATGCAATATGTACATATAGCTAGCCTAAATAGCATGTTAGCATCGATTAGCTTGCAGTCATGCAGTGACCAAATATGTCTGATTAGCACTCCACATAAGTCAATAACATCAACAAAACTCACCTTTGTGCATTCATGCACAACGTTATAAGTTTGGTGGACAAAATCAGACAGAAAAAAAGTGGCATAAATCCATCCATCCATCCATTTTCTACCGCGTATTCCCTTTCGGGGTCACGGGGGGCGCTGGCGCCTATCTCAGCTACAATCGGGCGGAAGGCAGGGTACACCCTGGACAAGTCGCCACCTCATCGCAGGGCCAACACAGATAGACAGACAACATTCACACTCACATTCACACACTAGGGACCTCTCACGTCTGAGAAAGTCGGAGAAAGTTATGCATGTACACAAACTACGGTGAGTTCAAGGACCGCCAAAATTAGTAGGACAAAACAACGCTCGCTAAATACTCGAATCAATGAAGCATGTTTAATATAAACAGTGTACTTTATAGCAATTAGGGAGGTTTGTGTCATGTTTGTCCTACTACAGAAACCAAATTAAAACCAAAAACATTTATTTTTTTCCGCTCATCATTACCATTTTTTATATATTTTTGAAAAAGCTCCAGAGAGCCACTAGGGCGGCGCTAAAGAGCCGCATGCGGCTCCAGAGCTGCGGGTTGCCAACCCCTGGACTACGGACTACAGAGGCGGACTTAAGCCCAAATTTTCAGTACTTCTGCAAATCCCTAATACAGAATCAGCTGGTACCAGAAGGTAAGAAAAGTTGGTTTTGCATAATATTGTGAAACAAAATGCCAGATAATGTCTGCTAATGGGTGCCATTTTGCAGTCCGTATACACACACAATAGTAATACCAATATCTCTGACTACGGTAATCAATCAAGCGGTACGGCTTCAAAGTGGTACTAAAATATTTTAACAGATTTTTGAGTCCCGTGTGTAATTTTCTTAATTTCAATGGAACATTAAAAGTTATGGTGTTGTTTACTGGCGTGATACTGCAGTCTACACGTATCTCTTATGTGTGACTGCCATCAACTGGTAGTCACACAGATGGAGGTAACTGTTTTAATGACATTCAAACTTTACTTCAATCAACAACGGAGCAGCATCTCCTCATTTGGAAACAACAACAAGGCCGGAAATGTGTCCCATGAAAAAACGTTCGCCAGAACCCTCTAGTAACTAAAGTTTCTTGGGTGAATACTGTAAACTCACTATACCGGTATGTTTTAGCGCTTTCATGGCGAGTTTACTGACTGATATAAGTAAGAACTTTACACTACTTTATATTAGAAATGGCAACAGCGGAGGATGAATGTCCCATAACAAGAATATAGAAAAAAATAAGAAGTTTATCGACAACGTTGTCGGCACGGACTACAAAGGCGGAAGCGCCCACATTTTCAGTACTTCTGCAGATCCCAAATACACATCAGCAGGTACCAGAAGGTAAGGAAAAATTGGTTTTCCATAATATTGTTAAACAAAACGTGAGATAATATCTGATACTAGGTGCCATTTTGCGGTCTGTATACACACACCATAGTAATACTGGTATCTCTGACTATGGTATTAATCAATCAAATGGTGCGGCTTCAAAGTGGTACTAAAACATTTTGACAGAATTTTGAGTGCCGTGTGCAATGTTCTTAATTTCAATGGAACATTTAAAGTTGTGGTGTTGTTTACTGGCGTCATATTGCAGTCTACACATATCTCTTATGTGTGACTGCCATTTACTGGCTGTCAAACAGATGGAGCTAGCTGTTTCAATGACATTCAGTCTTTCTTTCAATCAATAACGGAGCAGCATCTCCTCATTCGGAAATAATACCACCAGAAATGTGTCCCGTGAAAAACTGTCCGACGGAACCCTCTAATAACTAAAGTTCCTTGGGTGAATAATATAAATTCACTACATCGGTATGTTTTAGGGGTTTCATGGCGAGTTTACTGACAGATATAAGTAAAAACTTTACACTAACTTATATTAGAAATGGCAACAGCGGAGGATGAAAGTCACATAAGAAGATAGAGAAAAAGAAGAAGCTTATCGACCACAGTGTCGGACCACAAAGGCGGACACGCACAATTTTTCAGGACTTATGCAGATCCCAAATACAGATCAGCAAGTACCAGAAGGTAAAAAACGCCAGATAATATGTCTGCTAATAGGTGCCATTTTGCTGTCTTTATACACACACCATAGTAATACTTGTATGTTGAAGCACAGTACAATCCATCAAGTGATGTGACTTCATAGCTTACCAAAGTCCTACTAAAAAATTTTGACGGATTTCCGAGCGCTGTGTGTAATGTTCTATATTCTCAATGGAACATTTAAAGTTTCAATGTTTATTGCCGTCATCTTGCAGTCTACACGTATTTCTTATGTGTGACTGCCATCTACTGGTGACACTTATCATTACACCATGTACCAAATAAAATAGCTTTAAGGTCGGTAAGCACAACCAGAATTATGCCGTACATTAGGCGTACTAGGTTATAAGGCGCATTGTTATTTTTTGAGAAAATGAAAGGATTTTAGGTGCGCCTCATAGTCCGAAAAATACGGTAACAAGATAGAATTATTGCCTTCAATTAAAAAGTTAATTTGATTGACGTATTTAATTAATGCTTAGCAATATGTTAAGCTGTCAAGCTGAGCTAACCACGGAAGAATAGGTGAAAGTACAAATATTCATTTCTGTAATACCATAACCCAGGGATGCCAAAGTAGTTTTCATTTAGGGCCACATAGCTGCCATCAGAGGGCCGCATGAAACAGTGAATAATGTATAAATTTGCGTCTGGAAGACATTATTAATTATATCAATTGTTTTAAGTAGACTGCCCATTTTACAGTAAAAAAAATTAACATTTACAGTACCACTGTTTTTTTAGAGGGGGGGAGTTTACGGAAAAAAAATGGCAGCTCAATTAACATCATTTTAAAACAAAAACCAGTAGTAGATTTTTTTTAATTAACAGTAATATGATGCAAAGAACAACATCAAATGTATTGTCATTTTTGTTAATTTGATGGGTAGTTTTCTGTATAGTTAAGTATTTTTATTTAGACTAAAACATGTTTGGAAAGTATGATAATATACTGTTATATTTGTTTGGATACTATTAAAGTTTAAAAGGTGTCACGGGGTGTTGGTGACAAACCCCAAGATGCAGAGATGGTAGGCTTAGTGCAGGAAAACATGATTAAATGTAAAAAAAAAAATGCAGGAAAAACACAAACCAGGAACCAGGAACAGGCAAACTGGAAACAGGGAACAGGAACCAGCAAACAGGAAACGAGGAACAAGAAGACAGCAAGCTGCAAACAGCTACCGTCATACAGGATACTGCTTATAGCTCCAGTGACAATACTCCAGCTGTGACTTGAGGGCGAGGCAGGTCTAAATAGCATCCGGCTGATTGACACCAGGTGTGGCCAGGTGCCAAGCAGATGCAGCTGAGGGGAAAACAGCGCTCAGGGAGACAAACAGGAAACTGAATAAAAATAATAGCGCTGACAGGAAATAAAGCAAACACAGAGGAAACAGTCAAACATAACCAAACTGTCAGTGACAAGCCTGACAAAAGACATGCAATTTCAAGCAATACATATATTTTTTTCTGTCAAAATGACAAAAAATCATTACATTTAGTGAGGAAAATACAAAGTACTTTATTGACACTTATCATTTCCAAGTGTTTGCGGGCCAGTTAAATTATGTGGCGGGCCAGATCTGGTCCCGGGGGACTTTGACTTTGACACATGTGCCATAAGACATCAAAGTGGCAGAAGTATCACAACATGAGTGTCTGTGAGTCACCTTCAAAGACTCATTATTTTTGTTTTTGTGTTTTATCCATCCATCCATCCATCCATCCATCCATGCTATTCGGCTTATACAAGGTCGGGTCGCAGGGGCAGCAGCCAAGGCAGGGAAGCCCAGAGTTCTCTTTCCCCAGCCACTTCGTCCAGCTCATCCTGGGGGATCCCGAGGAGTTCCCAGGCAAGGCCGGAGACATAGTCTACCCAACGTATCCTGGGTCTTCCCCGTGGCCTCCTGCCGGTCGGACCTGCCCTAAACACCTCCCTAGAGAGGCGTTCGGGTGGCATCCTGACCAGATGCCTGAACCACCTCATCTGGCTCCTTGTCATGTCGAAGAACAGCGGCTTTACTTTAAACTCCTCCCGGAGGACAGAGCTTCTCACCCTATCTCTAAGGGAGAGCCCCGCCACCCGGTGGAGGAGGCTCATTTCAGCCACGTGTACCCGTGATCTTGTCCTTTCGGTCATAACCCAAAGCTCATGACCATAGGTGAGGATGAGAACGTAGATCGACCGGTAAATTGAGAACTTTGCCTTCCGGCTCAGCTCCTTCCTCACCACAATGGATCGATACAGTGTCCGCATTACTGAAGATGCCGCACCGATCCGCCTGTCGATCTCACCATCCACTCTTCCCTCACTCGTGAACAAGACTCCGAGGTACTTGAACTCCTCCACTTGGGGCAGGGTCTCCTCCCTGATCCGGATGTGGCAGTCCACCCTTTTCCGGGCCAGAACCATGGACTTGGAGGTGATGATTCACATCCAGTCGCTTGACACTCGGCTGCGAACAGATCCAGTGAGAGCTGAAGATCCTGGCCAGATGAAGCCATCAGGACCACATAATCTACAAAAAGCAGAGACCTAATCCTGCAGACACCAAACCAGATTCTCTCAACGCCCTGACTGCGCCTAGAAATTATGTCCATAAAAGTTATGAAATGAATCGGTGACAAAGGGCAGCCTTGGCGGAGTCCAGCCCTCTCTGGAAAGGTGTCCGACTTACTGCCGGCAATGCGGACCAAGCTCTGACACTGATCATACAGGGAGCTGACCGCCTCAATCAGACAGTACGATACCCCATACTCCAGGGGTCACCAACCTTTTTGAAAGCAAGAGCTACTTCTTGGGTACTGATTAATGCGAAAGGCTACCAGTTTGATACACACATAAATAAATTGCCAGAAATAGCCAATTTGCTCAATTTACCTTTAATAAATAAATATATATATATAAAATTGGGTGTTTCTGTCTGTCATTCCGTCGTACATTCTTTTTTACTTTTACACAAGGTTTTTTGTAGAGAATAAATGATGAAAAAAACACTTAATTGAACGGTTTAAAAGAGGAGAAAACACGAAAAAAATTAAAATTAAATTTTGAAACATAGTTTATCTTCAATTTCGACTCTTTAAAATTCAAAATTCAAAAACTAGCTAATTCGAATCTCTTTGAAAAAATTCAAAAATGTATGGAACATCATTAGTAAATTTTCCTGATTAAGATTAATTTTAGAATTTCAATGACATGTTTTAAATGGGTTAAAATACAATCTGCACTTTGTTAGAATATATAAAAAATTGGACCAAGCTATTATTCTAACAAAGACAAATCATTATTTCTTCTAAATTTTCCAGAACAAAAATTTTCAAAGAAATTCAAAAGACTTTGAAATAATATTTAAATTTGATTCTGAAGATTTTCTAGATTTTCCAGATTATTTTTTTTTAATTTTAATCATAAGTTTGAAGAAATATTTCACAAATATTCTTCGTCGAAAAAACAGAAGCTAAAATGAAGAATTAAATTAAAATGTATTTATTATTCTTTACAATAGAAAAATTTAAATTACTTGAACATTGATTTATTTGTCAGGAAAGAAGAGGAAGGAATTTAAAAGGTGAAAAGGTATATGTGTTTAAAAATCCTAAAATCATTTTTAAGGTTGTATTTTTTCTCTAAAATTGTCTTTCTGAAAGTTATAAGAAGAAAAGTAATAAAATAAATAAATGTATTTAAACAAGTGAAGACCAAGTCTTTAAAATATTTTCTTGGATTTTCACATTTTATTTGAGTTTTGTCTCTCTTAGAATTAAAAATATCGAGCAAAGCGAGACCAGCCTGGCTAGTAAATGAATAACATTTAAAAAATAGAGGCAGCTCACTGGTAAATGCTGCTATTTGAGCTATTTTTAGAACAGGCCAGCGGGCTACTCATCTGGTCCTTACGGGCTACCTGGTGCCCGTGGGCACCCACCGCGTTGGTGACCCCTGCCATACTCACTGAGCACTCCACACAAGACTTCTCAAGGAACACGGTCGAATGCCTTCTCTAAATCCACAAAGCACATGTAGACTGGTTGGGCAAACCCTCAAGGACCCTGCCATGAGTATAGAGCTGGTCCACAATTCCACGACCAGGACGAAAACCACACTGTTCCTCCTGAATCCGAGGTTCGACTCTCCGGCGTAGCCTCCTCTCCAGTACATTTGAATAGACCTTACCAGGAAGGCTGTTTTATTGAACTTTAATTTTACACTCAAATGTGACTTTAAACAATTCACGTTCAAGTTAACCCAAAGTTAAATATGATGAGCACATGGCTCTCATCCAGGGAAACCCTTCAGTGTGGAAGTGATCTCACCTTTATTGACTTCCTGCTGGGAGACATCTTGCTTGCACAAGTGAGAGCATCACATTCATGAATGAAAACTCTTCGTCCTGGATTGCAGACAGGAGGTGAGATCATCCGGTTTAAATGGCGCGGCGCCCTTCCCCCACCTAGGTCCGCCTCAAACCCGACCATACAGGATGGCGCCGCTGTTATGAACCTGGCAGGAAACGATATGGAGGAAACAATTACACTTATAATATCTCGCAAAAGTTAGTGGACCTCTTGCCTTTTATCCCAGCTTGCCAAGGGACAATACCATAGAACAGGGGTCGGGAACCTTTTTGGCTGAGAGAGCCAAGAAGCCAAATATTTCAAAATGTATTTCCGTAAGAGCCATATAATATTTTTTTTAACACTGAACACAACTAAATGCGTGCATTTTTAAGTAAGACCAACATTTCTAGAGTATAAAAGGTCTCTTGTTCTTTGTAATAATTATTCGGAAGCTAACTGTGGAGGGGGTGTGGCCTGCGGGCCTGCAGCGAAGTGGGGTGTTGCCACGATCAGCCTCGAAATCAGCGATAGGTGCGTAGATGGCCCACCTGGGCCTTGTTATCTAATCACCTGTCGCTCTGTTATAAGCAGCAGCCGGGAGGAGAGATGGGGTTGGAGCTGGAGCCAAAGCACTAGCAAGGACGACAGAGAAAGAGACAATTGCTGGAAAGCAACTGAGAGACTTATTGAAAAATAAAACAATATTGTAACCCTGAAACAGGCTCTCAGGTCGGTGCTTGGTGGTCTGAAGAACCCCCAGGAGGGCAAGCCCCACACTAACCAATAATAAATAAACAACTTCTTACCATTAATGCAACTTCTTGAACAGGTGCGGTAGGAAACGGATGGATGGATTAAAAATGCATGAGAATGTTTTATATTTTGAACATTATTTTCAACACTGTGATTACAAATGGAATTATTCATTACTTATCGTGTTAAGCAAAGTCAGCTCAGATTTATCCGAGAGCCAGATGCAGTCATCAAAAGAGCCACATCTGGTTCTAGAGCCATAGGATCCCTACCCCTGCCATAGAACATAACCATGGTTATGCTTTAGAGTAGCCAGCATACAACTTGTAAAGCAGTTCAAACCGATCCACTGATAATGAGACAAAACACAGCCGTCTTTGGCTGAATATGGCAACAAAAGTGAGTACACCTCACAGTGAACGTGTCCAAATTGTGCAGAATCTTTCTGTGGTCGTCCAAATACACAACATTGCCACCTGAATGAATCACATATAAACTTAAAGTGCCATCCCATTCCTAACCTCTAGGGTTCAATATAATGTGGGTCCACCTTTTGCAGCTCTTACAGCTTCAACTCTTCTGGGAAGGCTGTCCACAAGATTGCGGAGTGTGTTTATAGGAATTTTCCACCATTCTTCCAAAAGTTCATTGGTGAAGTCACACTGATGTTGGTCGAGAAGGTCTGGCTCTCAGTCTCCGTTCTAATTCATCCCCAAAGGTGTTCTATCGGGTACAGGTCAGGACTCTGTGCAGGCCAGTCAAGTTCATCCAGGTTCAAACACTGATTACATTTATTATCAGACAAGAAGCAAGGAATCATGCAGAGACAGAGTTACATTTTTTTTCCATTGAGGAAAGACGTTTTTTGGGCTGTACTCTAGTTACAGATCCAAACTACGCTCTAAAGTCTAGCACGCGTGCTTCCTCTATTTATTTGGAAGGTCCCTGGGTACATCCCTGAAGCTGTCACTGAGGGAAGGGGGTAATCTCGACAGCTCCAGTTTGACACAATATATGATTATACAAAAATGCAAATGTGCTGAGAGTTGTGATATCGCCCTGTCTCTGCTTTGTCTGCGTCATGGCGGTGTTCGGCCTTGGCAGTCAGCACGCCGTTTCCTGGACATAGACATTGATACGAGACCACTTCCAATCTTTGGATTTGCAAGTCGTCTCTATACACAGATAGAGAAGTACTACATCCACACAACTGATAATAACTATAGCAACGGCCCTTAAGCATAAAAGTAGTGTGATAGTTTATACATAATTATTCTAACAGATCCACACCAGACTCTGTCATCCATGTCTTTATAGACCTTGCTTTGTGCACTGGTGCACAGTCATGTTGGAAGAGGAAGGGGTCCGCTCCAAAGTGTTCCCACATGGTTGGGAGCATAGAATTGTCCAAAATGTTTTGGTATCCTGGAACATTCAAAGTTCCTTTCACTGGAACTAAGGGGCCAAGCCCAATTCCTAAAAAACAACCCCACACCATAATTCCTCCTCCACCAAATTTCACATTCAGCACAATACAGTCCGAAATGTACAGTTCTACTGGAAACCTCCAAACCCAGAATATTTAGGAGCAAGGAAATTTCACGACTGGATTTGTTGCAGAGATGCCATCTTGTGACAGTTCCACGCTGGAAATCACTGAGAGCAGCCCATTCTTTCACAAACGTTTGTTGAAAAAGTCTCCATGCCTAAGTGCTTGATTTTATACACCTGTGGCCGGGCCAAGTGATTAGGACACCTGATTCTGATCATCTGGAAGGGTGGCCCAATACTTTAGGCAATATATTGTGTTTCTAGGGCCGCCACAAATAAATCACTGTGCAGGAGGGAAGCACTGAAATCCTGCAAAATTCCCACGTTGGATAGGATAGGTCTTTATTGTCATTGCACAAGTACAACGAAACATTATGTCCAGCACAAACCCATTCAAGATTAGACAAACAAACAGTGTACAGGGTTACAGAACAGGTACGCTGATGGGTCGCCACAAGGCGACCCGTAAAAGATGGGAAAAAGGTAAACGCTGGGGAAGGATGAGTAAAAAAATACAATCAGGACTGGGCTCCTAAGGGGGCCCAGTCTGGAGTGGGAAAAAACCTCCATAGCAAAGCACAAAAATACATATGACAACATACATCTCAATATATCTAGCAACAGAGGGAAGGGAGTTCGGGGTCATGATGGTAGGCCGCAGCTCTCAGGCACTGACCATCCATTCATCACCCCTATGGGTTTTACGTCAAGGGCGTTGGGTTGGGGGGATGGGGTGTGTATGTGTGGCGTATATTTTTGTGGATGTGTGTGTGTGTGTGTGTGTGTGTAAGCCCGTAGTGTGTCTCTGTTCCGCGGCCTTGGTGTATTGTGCAGTCGCTAGTCCAAAGTCAACAACAACAACAGGTGTGTGTCCATGAGAGACAAGAAGGGAGTTTGTTGTGTCTTTCAGGAGAGTCTCGAAGCCAGGGAAACAATCCAAGTTAGAATGTTTTGTATGCTGGTGAAAATAAAATTTGCTTTTCACTCTTAATTGTCTATGACTGGTCCTCAAAACTGCGGGGTATACAGTCCGATGTAATCCACAGTTCTTACCGCATCCTCCAATCATTTGTGGCAGCTTTGGGGTACTTTGAAGACTGCCAGCAACTTCCAATTTGTCGACAAACCAGAGCAACCTTTACTCCAATCAGCAGACGTCCTGTTGTAATAATTCCGAATAGGTAGATATCTTCACGTCCTCGACAGAAAAAGGTCGCCAGACACGCGGCCCTCCTTCTTCTCCCAAGAGTCCGTCGTGTATCCAGTAACAACCGCTTCGTCACGACAGCAGGTTCCCCCAAATCCAAGATCTTGTCAATTTTGTTGAGGCCAGTTAAATAGTTCCAATGTTTACATTTATGATATGAAAGTCAATGTAAAACTATCCCAAATTGTAAAAAAAATATATTTTACTCTACTTGGTTGTTGGCAGCCTTTTTGATGTCTTTTATTTTATATTGCCACAAAAACAAACAAATATTTGAATATTTAACTTGTTTGTATTTCGCCCATTCAAATGCCTTACTGATAACACACTTTATCAATCAATGATTATTTATATAGCCCTAAATCACAAATGTCTCAAAGGACTGTACAAACCATTACGACTACGACATCCTCGGAAGAACCCACATAAGGGCAAGGAAAACTCACACCCAGTGGGCAGGGAGAATTCACACCCAGTGGGACGCCAGTGACAATGATGACTATGAGAAACCTTGGAGAGGACCTCAAATGTGGGCAAACCCCGCCTCTAGGGGACCGAAAGCAATGGATGTCGAGCGGGTCTAACATGATACTGTGAAAGTTCAATCCATAGTGGCTCCAACACAGCCGCGAGAGTTCAGTTCAAAGCGGATCCAAGGCAGCAGCGAGAAGAAGACCACATTGAACACATCATGATAAAGTAACTGACGTCTGTCAGATGCTCATAATTAGTCATTACCAACCACATTTCATGATTAATATCCATAAATTAACTGATGAATTTAAAAAATTTACTGATAAATGACAGACGAATAAGCAGACATCTGGTCGGAGAGTCATATTGTGGAAGTTCTCTGACTTTTTTGTGGCCATAAATGTATCACTGGCACACTGTAAAAACTGAACTCTAAGTAAGATTAAATATCTCAAATAAGGGTGATATTTGCCTATTTTATGTCTGATAAGATAATTCTTCTCACCAGGCAGATTTGATGTTAGAGTGTTTTACTTGTTTTAAGTGTTTTGGTCCTAAATGGTTTCAGTGAGATGTTACAGCTTGTAGCTGAGATTAGTATAAAACTACATTTTTAAAGTAATAATTTCTTACTTTAAGCATAAAAAGAAATATATCATGATGCCGAGCGCATATCATTATGTCAAGACAATGGCACTAGCATTTAATTAATTTAAGAACATTTTTCAACATATTGAGCAAAACGTTCTCATTTTTTTTCTACCAAGAAAATTGCACTTGTTATTAGTGAGAATATACTTATTTTAAGGTATTTTTGGTTCATTGGGGTTAGCTAATTTTATTAGTTTTGGAAATTCTTGACAAGCCAAATTTTCTTGTTCTATTGGCAGATCATTTTGCTTGGTTCAAATAAAATACCCCTCTTTTTTGTAATTGTTTTTTTCTTGTTTTTGAACACTGACTTTTTGCAGTGCAGTGGCTAAGTGCCATGACAGATGACGAAGAGTTGGTTTTGGTCTAGTTTTAAATAACGTTGCAAAATATACGGATATGTATTTGTAAATTGAGCCAACGTTCATGTTCATGTCGTGATGGTTTTTTTTGCCTTGCTTTTATTCCTTGGAATCATTTATCTGAATCGTCTTTGGAGGCTCAGTGCAATTATTGTTCATGTTGTTGATTTCGTGTTTACTGTATTTATTGGGTCAATGTTTCTTTGTGTTGTATTTTATTTTCAAGGATGTCCTTGGTTGGGAAATGACCAAATTTCAATGGTCACACTAACGTCACAACCTGACATTGAATAAACGTGGTAAAAAAGCGTGTTGTTTCAACGTTTACAATATTTGAACAGTGTTGACGAACATTGTTGTCAGGTTCAAACACTAATGACATCTTTTAAAAAAGACAAGAAGCAAAGAATTAAACAGAGACAGAATTCAATTTAGCTCTATTTGAGGAGAGACTCCTGGACACTGTACCCTTGTACAGTGTCTCAGCACGCTATGGCGAAAGATTGTACGCTACCTCTATTATCAATCAATCAATCAATGTTTATTTATATAGCCCTAAATCACAAGTGTCTCAAAGGGCTGCACAAACCACTACGACATCCTCGGAAGAACCCAAATAAGGGCAAGGAAAACTTACACCCAGTGGGACGTCGGTGAAAATGATGACTATGAGAACTAGGGGATCGAAAGCAATGGATGTCGAGCGGGTCTAACATGATACTGTGAAAGTTCAATCCATAGTGGATCCAACACAGCCGCGAGAGTTCAGTTCAAAGCGGATCCAAGACAGCAGCGAGAGTCCCGTCCACAGGAAACCATCCCAAGCGGAGTCGGATCAACAGCGTAGAGATGTCCCCAACCGATACACAGGCGAGCGGTCCATCCTGGGTCCCGACGAGCGGTCCATCCTGGGTCCCGAATCTGGACAGCCAGTACTTCATAAATGGCCGGAGTCCTTTGAACGCAGATTTCTTGCCGGGACAAATGGTACAATACAATCGGCAAGATAGGATGGAGCTAGACCCGGTAGTATTTTATACGTAAGTAGTAAAACCTTAAAGTCACATCTTAAGTGCACAGGAAGGCAGTGCAGGCGAGCCAGAATAGGCGTAATATGATCAAACTTTCTTGTTCTTGTCAAAAGTCTAGCAGCCGCATTTTGTACCAACTGTAATCGTTTAATTATTTGGATTTTCCACATACATGGCAACAGCTGTTTCTAAGGGACATGGGTCGTAAACAGCCATTGCCTTTAGTTACAGAACACTTCAAAAGAAAAGGTCGTAAACAGTTCACAGAAAAGGTCGTAAAGCAGTTCAAAGAAGCGGTGCCTGGAATTTGGGCGGATCCCGCCTCCTCTCCGCTTTGTAGTTCTCGGGTCAAAACAATATCTTTCTGTTGATTACAATAAATGAAAGAAACAGAACACTTTCATATTGCTTCCCATCCTACACAGTGGAGTTTTACAAGCCTTCTTCTTGGTAGCTTTTGTCTTCTCGCCGGGGACTCATTTCAACACAAAGTTTTGTGATAACATAGATACAATTATTCTAACAGTTGACTTATCTGTTAGGGCCGCTTGTGTGTGTGTGTGTGTGTGTGTGTGTGTGTGTGTGTGTGTGTGTGTGTGTGTGTGTGTGTGTGTGCGTGTGTGTGTGTGCGTGTGCGTGTGTGTGTGTGTGTGTGTGTGTGTGTGTGTGTGTGTGTGTGTGTGTGTGTGTGTGTGTGTGTGTGTGTGTGAAGCGATAACTCAAAGAAAAACGATGACAAGTTGGAAAGAGAGCGAAGGGCCCAAAGCAGACAAGTGAGTCGTTGAAAGTGAAATAAACAGACATTGTTGAAATGTTCACACTGTCAATATGTACTAATGTCACTACATTGATGGTCAATCAATCAATCAATCGATTGATGAAAGTTTGCTTATATAGCCCTAAACCACGAATGTTTCAAAGGGCTGCACAAGCCGCAACGACATCCTTGGCTCAGGTCCCACACCAGTGCAAGAAAAAAACTCAACCCAATGGGATGATGATGCAGCACATTGTCAAAAAGCAATCTGTATATTTAAGCACAGCAAACAAGCAAAAGCCAAGTTAAAGTCGAGCTTAAGGCCTACTGAAATGAGATTTTCTTATTTAAACGGGGATAGCAGGTCCATTCTATGTGTCATACTTGATAATTTCGCGATATTGCCATATTTTTGCTGAAAGGATTTAGTAGAGAACATCGACGATAAAGTTCGCAACTTTTGGTCGCTAAAAAAAAAGCCTTGCCTTTACCGGAAGTACCAGACGATGTGCTTGTGACGTCACGGGTTGTGGAGATCCTCACATCCTCACATTGTTTACAATCATGGCCACCAGCAGTGAGAGCGAATCGGACCGAGAAAGCGACGATTTCCACATTAATTTGAGCGAGAATGAAAGATTCGT